>NW_023596461.1:12020579-12091827 GCF_011947565.3 Pollicipes pollicipes | reverse complement strand
GAGTGCAGTGATGATTGGTGGGGAGATGAGGGCTCCACATACATCGTCCCTGTAGTCGCAAAGACGAAACACGTGACCTATTTGACTTCTTGTGAGGCGCCCTGTCGAGTGATCTAGATGACTAATGCTGGACTACCCCTGGCTGAAACAACCAATATTATGGAGAAGTAACATTAGCATTGCTTGGCTAGCCGGATTTCAACCTGTTGCATGCATGCTTGCGTACCACTCAGTACGTTTCAAAATTACAATCTTTCGCAATGTCCGGCCTTGTCAGGTTCCTGAGTTTTCACATATTCTCAGAGTGCTCGATGGCGAACAAACAGGTGGTTGGCGGTAATTGGAGTAATATTTGGTGGTGTGTGTGTCACGTTTGTTTCTTATGCGGACTGAAGATGTCATTGATTGAATCACCCTCGTTGTGCTGAATGTTTCGACCAAGATTTCTGAGTTAAGCATATTTAGGCACGTCTTCCACCCAAGAGACCTCCCATCGTGCCGATTTGCGTCAGTCGTGACATTGTGTTCTTGTTTCGCAGGTACCCGCGCTTGTTGCAGCCCTCGTGCCGACCTGCCCTGCTGCGCGTGTTTGAGCGGTGCGGCCGCAGCTGGCGGCGTACTGCGAGGTTCCGCGCCTCGGCTGGCCACCACCTGCGCACGGCTCTAGCCAAGATGGCCGACAGATGCTACTCAGTCGACTACCTGCCGGACCCCGCTATGGAGGAGTTCCGCAAGCTGGTGCCCGTCCATGGTACCCTGTTTTATCGGGATGCGCTACTGGAGGTCATCTATCCCCGCCAACACTGCCCGTAAGTTGGATCACATTGTCCAGGTGGTCTGGTGTCATGCAGTTTGTTCAGCTGAATGCAATTTGTCAACCATAAATTCTTAGTCACATAGGCACTGCACGTGTTATGTACTTTGCATAATCCTTCACGTGCCCTTATCCAGAGTCTGAAGTATTCATTGTTCTAATTTTTGGTCTTAAACTACGGAGCTTCTCATACTTCTGACAGTTGGGCCATATTCAACAACGGTGGCCATTTCTCAAGGAGCGTGCTAGTTTCTCTTGTCGCTCTGTCCCGCTTTCCTCTTAGTTTGGAATGACAATCTTATCCCTGACATTTTGTGGGACAGAACCAAAACTGGATCATTGCTCACTCCAGTGTCACTACCCTGTCTTCCTCTAGGCTTACCTTCTGTTATCGCATCCCAACAGCTTGCCGGCATTGTTCGTATCAGGCTGCTCGGTCCAGTACCTTGGTTTATTGCCCACCACTACCTTCATGCTCTTTTCATATACTCTGCTATCACCTAAGTAATCTGCAGACCGAACCAGACTATTCGCTCCAGAAATTTTACTCATTGACTTATATGTAAGCCTCCGACATCACAACTGGTCTGCGCAGTGGACAGTTGCTGTGTAGGCATGTGTGTAATTCGAGCCTTTTTTGGCAGGGATGATGACCTGTCTCTGCGCTACTATGCGGATGCTGTTCCGCGAGATCCAGCGAGACGTCGTGCTGCTGCCCATGTTCCGGGAGTACATGCAGCGCCCAGCGCAGCATGTGAACGTGCCCGAAGCCTTTTATCTGATGAGCCTCTGGATGGTTCCGGAGCAAACCAACAACCGAGAGTCCAGTCTTAAGACGTGAGTCTCTCATCTCCTTAGCAAATACTCGATCTGCATGCGGAAGTTCAAGGTTTGGCGCGAACACGTTCTGCCAGCTGGACTGTGTTCCTAATGTATATGGAGTTCGTCCTGATGGGCACAAGTATGCAACCAATCTCACATCCCCTTTCTGTGTCTATTTGTCCGATAAATAGCGGACTGGAGGCGTTGGTTACTGTACGGTTATGGCTTTTTCAATGTTGGTCGCTCTCCACCCGTAGTTTTGGGGGCCCCCCGGGCAACTGGCGCTGTGCGTTGATTACAGGGACAATCAACAAGAACTGGAACGCACGTGGTGTAACAAATAGCGAGGTCGAGAAATTAGTAATACACAATGTGACTCGTCGGTTCTCGGCCAGAGAAGCGGTAATACAAGGCAGCTTATCTCACATCTTGATGAATCTTTAGACTTTGGCAACATTCGTCTCCATCCTCCCCCCCCCCCCCCCCACACCCCACCCCCGGTGACAAAGACGGACCTTTCACGTGTACTTGCGAGCGTTGACATTGCGTGGTTTTTACAGCTGCTACATCAAGATCCGCCGCGGCCTGGTTTTGGACGAGCTGCGTCGGAAGCTCCCGGAACAATCCGGCCGCCGCCTGGGATACGTGCAAAAAAGAACCCGTTCGGACCTACGCTGTGGACGGATGACCAGACACTGATGCTCCTGGACGTGCTGAACGTCGTGCTGTATGATCAGCTTGCCCTGATGAAGGATGGAGAGCCGGAGGACGCACCGGCTGCCGGGCTGAGCACACTGGTTAGTGTAACGCATAAGTATTCATCACTGTTTCGTGGATGTTTGAGCAGGTGAAAGCACGCACAGGACATACAGAGGCTTCTCCTTCTGACCTGGTTTTCCTGATACTGTTTTCCATGCAGGGCTGTGAATTGCGAAGCATACTGTCGGTCACGCGTTTTCTGCGGGTTCGTCGTAAGGCACATTATCAGGCTCCTCTCAGATGGCTTAACACCGAGCACGCTGTTGCGATGTCTGTACAGTCTAGAAGCCAGAGTCTCTGTGAAAATTGTTGACTGGCGATTGACCACGGTAGTCATGATAAAATGCTCACCAGTGTGGTCGTTACTAACAGGTGATGTTTGATTTCAGTAAGTGTGATTTCCGTTTTGTAATCTATTGCTGGCTCGGTGACTGAATGGTGTGATGGGCTGTTTGCTCTCGTTGTGTGGAGGTTACTGCTGTTGCCTGCAGCACAATGCATTAAATGGCTTACTATTTCCTTTTTCAGGTGCTCTACCTTCGTCGCCACCTCCACTGTGCCGGCTCCGGGACGCAGACTGTAATGGGGACGGTCTACTCCTCGGTAGCTGGCATGCTGGGTGTCAACCTCCACAACGTGCAGTTCCCGCATAGCTCGATGATCTGCTGGCACCAAACGTAAGCATTGTCGGAAGGGTCATGGGGAATGGGTCTTCTGGCACCATTGACGCTATATAGACAGATTTCGGCTGCTCAAGTCACGTCTTTTTGGGTGGTCCTGTTTTCACGGCGTGCATGTATTCACCAGTTGTTGTATTCACTTGATGCCAAAGGATTTGATGCATTTTTCGCTATTGGTGGTGCATTTTGATATGTTTGCGTCTTTCAACAAAGCCATTTGTTTCTTGAAATCAGCTCTGGTAAGCGCATCACCTTTTTTCCTTAAAAAGATCCAAATTCTTTGGAGCAATTGGTCACTGCGATACGGAGGAAGCAAACCAAAGTAATGACGTGGTGTTACGGATGATTTGTGGGTAATGACATTGATCATTTGCTTAACACTGAATATTCATTTTCTAAATGTAACATCCATATTAAATCAAGCCAATCGCATTGATGCACGATGTGTTGTCATTTTGTGTAAATGCAACAATTGTGAACCGACTGTATTTGTCTTGTGTAGTCTTTTCTTGTTTGCCTTTTTATGAATGTTCTTGTGTGCCTGTTTCTTTGTGACTGAAGCTGTCTGTTGTACAGTGATGTATTGCAATTTACGTGACACATGTATAAATGCATGCAGTTCATTGTGCACGATGTCTTGACGTGCTGCTCCTCACGCAGGGACAGTGAAGAGTACCTGTTCATCGACGTTGTCCGTCGCGGCATGCAGCTATCCAGAGAGCAGGTGTTGGAGGAGTTGAATGCTGTACATCCGGACATGGACCTTCAGATGCTGGAACCCTTTCCCAGAGCAGGGGTACGTGATGCATCTGATGTTGCAAATTCTTGGACAACAGGCCCTGTTATGTAGGGTACGTGGATTTTTTATTGAAAAATCTGCCGTTTTGTTTAACGAGTAGTTGTATGCATGCCTTTTGCAAAGGTCCTTTGCAAAGAAAGCACCAGAGTCTGAGGTCTGGGGTGCTGTGTTCTTATATGAATATGTGAGCACCATCAGCCCCACTACAACTTGTGATAAGTCCTGCTGTGTGTACATTTTTCAGTGTGTTGTGGTGCCAGTATGATGTCCCTCTTTGTCTCACGTGATGCATTGTTTTTGGCAGCTGCTGGGCCGCCTGATCAATGGCGCCACCCATCCGGATGGCCGCCGGCCAGGAACTGGCTTCGACCTGGCCTCGTTTGAGACACTGGCCTGCTGGGCTCGCAGCGACTGCCGCCTGGACATGGCTGCGCTCGACGACCTGATGTCCGCCCTGGCTCGTACCAGACCCATGTACACACGCCGCCTGCTGCAGGTCAGTGGTGTTTAATGATGCTAAACCTGAACAACCCAGCATGTGTGCTATCTATAATTTTCTACAAAGCCTCGGCCTCGGCCAATCGTCTTTGTCGATTCCATTCATCGTGCGGTGCTGAGGTGGGTAGCGATAGCACAGCGGCGTCGCGCGCCTTTTTTTCGTGGCGTTTGGCAGTTGTTTTCAACCATTATTGGAAATATACGTCTGGTTCGCTTTTATGCGCCTGATGATTGTGTATGATGTAGATGTGAATGGAAGTCTGGAAGGTGACTTTGTGGTCTCATCTTTGGTTCACAGAAGTATCGAATTCGTACATGGCCCGCAATCGAAGGCTGTGCGTTGCGTCCAAACATGTGTCATAAAAAAACGCGGCGATATAATGAGGGAGTCTGATGTGACCTTATTTTCACTGCCTTCTATCTGCAGCAATTCGTCCAGGCTAACGGCATGTTACTGGCGGAGAACGAGAGGCGTGGCTTGGAAGTACTCATGAAGCACTTCAAGAGGATGTACAAACGGCTGGCGCGCTCCCTGGATGAACAAGAGGCCAAAGTCCAGGAACTGGTAATAATAATAAACTGGATTTGATGAAATTGCCAATGAGTGAAGTTACTCCTGTAGCTTCTCACCAACGTAATGCGAAAGCGTGCTTGTGCGTATGCGTGTGGGTGGTGTAGTTGGTGTTCCGTTGTGTTACTGTGTGTCATATTATGTTATGCATGCATGTTGGTAAGTTAAGTGTACGTCTGCAAACGCACGTTAATGCTGAATGACAAATGCCGCTGGCTAAATGCCGCTGTATAACATGTTTAATCCCATGTCTAAGCATCATCAGCATGAAATTGTGATGCTGATATGCTAATGTTACATCGTTTTGCGCGTGTGAGCTTTTTGTTCCAAGGATTTGTGGATGCCCTTTTTCTTCTTATTATTGTTTCTGGTTTGGCTGATGCTCGGTACTGTCACTCAGCTCATTTGTTTTCAGTTATGTTTTGTGTCGCGCTAATCATGTTATACCATGCCGCTCAGTCATCTCCCGAGGTTGTCTGCAACGCCGTCAGTATTTTCATCGGCGTTGCAGGTGAGCCTCCGCGCGGCGGACCGAGTAGCGGGCGACTATCCGAGGCAGTTCGGCGTCGGTGACGTCGTCACGTACGGCGACGAGCGCCTGGCAGTGGTGTACGGGTGCTCACCATACTACGAGGCCTCACAGGTACGATCGGTTTAAATGGAGTTACAGGATCAGGCCAGTCCATGTCTGACCCCATTTGTACTGTTTTGTGAGAATTTGATCTAGTTAAGTGGCTGAGTCTGAGAAGTCAACTTGACTTTTTTGTTGTTTTGTTACTTCTTCCACAGCAAGGCAGTCGCTGAATGCCTTGTAAATATGTATTTGTGGGACTATTGCTGTCCTTATTTTACAAACAGTGATGTTTTTTTTTTGAAAGAGGGGATATGGAATGTCTTCAGCATGTTGGGGTTTAATGTATCTCATACGGTCAATTATGATTTTGTGATTTCCTGTCTGCCTTTCACATAATTCGTTTTCAATGCATGCCCTTGCTGTATCACAAATATTTCTTGCTGTTTCATACAGACATGTTGCATTTGTGCCATTCTTTCATTCATGGTGTTACCCCTGCTTGATGGGTAGTAGAAATCGGTGCATCAATGATGGGATGTAAGAGTACCAATTTGCTACGTATGTCACTTGATGCGTGAAAGTTCTTTACCAGCATTTACACGGAGCCTCACGGTTTCCCCTCGCTCTCATCTCGTACGACGGCCACGTGGTGTGAGCCAGTGTGTTGACTCGGGGTCGGTGGTGTTTGCAGGACTGGATAGCACACAGTCGCGTCTGCTCCGGACTTCAGCGGGGAGAAAAGCAACCTTTCTACAACTTGCTGATGGAGGGTGACCGTTTCGGATACATGGCTGAAGGTGAGCAGGCTCCCCGAATAAATGTTGTGCACTGATTCGGAGTACATTACACTGAGATCCCACCAGTATTTCAGTTGTCAGCAGAGCGCCGGCATATTTTGTTTGGGTGCATTGCACCAGCTTTATGTACACCACGAAGTTGCTATGTTGAGTTGACTATTGATGATGTCTGTTTGGCAGATTTTGGGATATCTTCTCTGATTCGCATTCATTGCTATTTCATAAGTTCAAATATTTCTACATAACACAGCCAAACTGGACATTGTGCTACGTAGTGCAGCTCACCCCCCTAGCTGCTGTTGAAAAATATTGCTAAGCTGTCTACAAATCACAGCAAATTGAGATATGTCTTGCACCCATTGTTGTGTAGAGCGCCTCTTCCGTCTACCTCTAACAGAAGTGGATGTATCATTGCAGAGGAGCTGCAACTGGCCCCAGATCCTCAGCCTATCGATCATCAGGAGGTGGGACGCTTCTTCACCCGATTCGACGGGGAGCGGTACGAGCCGATCGCTCCGCTGGCCATTCTCTTCCCGGAGCCTTGGAGTGAGCATGAGACAAAAACGAGCTTCGTCAAGTCTCGGATAGATGGCAGCGACAGCGACTGGGAAGACGACGTCGAGGATGCAGAGGAAGAATGGAGACCGGCACCTCCTACAGTGTGGATGGGCGTTTGGCCAGAGATCCTTCCCGAGGACTCAGATGATGAGGAGGACACTGATGGTGTTGCCGTGGCCGGTGACGGTGGCCCGGTGGGCCACTGATGGGTGCGTTGTGGCTGTGCGTAAAGTCACAGGGGTGTTCTGAATAGCTCAGTTGCCTCAGTTACTCTGTATGGCTGTACATATGTGTATATTCTTGTGCAGGTGTTTTGTTTGCATCTAATCAGTGGCATTTCTCCGTGATTTCTCACGCTGTATTGACGCCGTCTATCCTGGGCAGTCGGTACTCGCAGACATAGCTTCATGGTGCTTTTTCTCAGGTCCCTTCATTTGCAGGTGATAATTTTCTGTGTCATCGGTTGTTTACGTGATGCCAGCTTGAGAAATATGTGCATGTGCCACCTGTATGTTTGTTTGTATCATATGAGTGACATGTGACGAGTGATTTCGTACCTGGCATGCAGTTGTGGCTGTGCGAAAGCTCCGTGTTATTTAGCAACTTGTTAATGCATTAAAATGTGTCCATTGCTATGTTCATTGCTATGCTCAGGCATTGAAATGTGTTCATTGCTGGGTCATCATGGGCTATTGCTTACATACCTGTGATGTTTTCAAGTTTTGTGCCTTCACTCACGCCGATAATTATCTCGTGTTTGTCTACATGTATCGGCGGTAGGTAGGCACTCAATGGTTGCGGATGTAGCGTCATGATCCTGTTTCTCAGGCCCCTACATTTGTATGTACAGTTTTGTGCCTTCATTCACGCCGATAATTATCTCCTGTTTATCTACATGTATCGGCGGTAGGTAGGCACTCAATGGTTGCGGATGTAGCGTCATGATCCCGTTTCTCAGGCCCCTACATTTGTATGTGATAATTTTCTGTGCCATCGGTTTTGTATGTGATGCCAGCTTTAGAAGTGTGCGCATGTGTCATGTGTGCATTTATCTGTGTGATATGAGTGATATGTTACAAGTGATTTGATCCTTGGCTGTGGGAAAGCTCATCAGTGATGTGTAGTCAATTGCTCAGGCGTTGAAATGTGTTCATTGCTGTGCCTTAGGTCATCATGGACTATTGCATAGCTGTGATATGTTCGCAAGTCTTGTGCCTTCATTTTCGCGAGAATTGTATCCTGTATATATATATATATATATATATATATATATATATATATATATATATATGTACATTTGTCGGTGGTAGGTACCACGTGCCGTTGGTAACGCAGTTTTACAAAGGAGCGACTTCGGGCTTTATGTTCGTGATATGGCACGACGCCTTGCAGTATTTGTAACCATGTGTATATGCATGCACAATATACTAATAAACTTATGTCATATTTCCTGAGATGGATGCAAGGCTGTTTTGAATATGGTGAAGGCCCGCTTTTATAAGCGATGAGACAGCGCCGACATTGTTCATGACCTATAATGCGGCGCGTCAGCATGGATTACTCTCCATTATTTTTTACATGAATTCCTGAAAGAACTGCGTCGGGCTTGGGTAATTTTCAACAAGCAGAAGTCGCGCATGGTGAAATTGTCTGCACGCGCGGGGCCTCACAACTCGCATTACGAGCGGTGGCGCAGGCCCGGTAAACTTCGCTGGCCAGAAAACACATGGCTTCAGCGCCTTTGGCGGCTAAGTATTTAGTTCATTTTCGACGTGCACATACCGATGCGACCAGCTATCCGAGCGAGAGGAAAAATGCGAAAAATTCAGAAGAAAATGGTAGGCTATCTCATGTTTGTGACATCGGAAAGTTTGGGCAATAGCAAATGGCATCAGGCTACCTGTGACCACCGCCCCAGTCGGATCGCATGCTGCCTGCTTCGTCCACCCGCTCGCTCCCCCTATACGCTGAGGGATTGACTGGCCGAGCCGAGTGAGAGTGTCCGTGACCCAGCACTAACTGGTAACTGACAACTGACTTCCATTAGGATAGAGAAGGCCATCAAGAGAGCGGTGAAGCAGGGTAGCCTGAATTCTGTCAATGAGCAGGTGACGGCGACCGTAGCCGAAGCTGTGGTCGATAGGGATGAACAGATCAAAGAGTAAGAGGCTGGAGGCGAAGGGAATAGGGAATTTCAGGTTCCTAAGTCATGACCTTCGGGTCAAAAAAGTGAAACAAAATCAAGTTTCAGGCTGGTCTTCAAAGTAATCACAGAACATACATAACCGTTTCTAGGCAAAGGGTCTTGTGCTCATTCTAGGTCAGTGACTGACCTTTTGAAGGTCAAGGTGACCAAAATAACACAAGATTGCCTTCAGTTTTGTATTTTACTAAGCGACAAGAATTAGGCTAAGCAGTATGTTCTCAAAACAAAATGTTGGCCTGGGTCATTTTAGGTCAGTGATCTATTCTGACCTCTAAGAAGTCCATGGAAGATGTCTAATGCGGTTCCTGCTATCAATAAACTCGAAAGGAGTATCAGAAACTATCTCATACAGCAAACCCTAAAGCAACAAAATAGGCTGGATTTGACCATGATGTGACCTTCATACCTGACTTTAGGTCAACGCTATTTGCCCATTCAACTGTTGTGTTGCCTAAGAAAGCAACTCAGAGATGTATGGCTATGTCTAACACTCCGTTGTTGGATCAGATTGAATGATTCCCTTGAAATTGCCTTCGCTGAAACTATGGCCTGATTTTGCCCTCCCATGGGTCAGCACTTACAGGGTATATCTAAATTTTTGATGCCAAACGATTTGCTATTCAATTGTCTACAGCTGAGCACAATTTGGCGCGGCTACGACGCGCCGTTCAGAAACCAATCTGGAGAGATCTTCGGGGGGAGTTCAATTTGACCGCCCACCCGAGCACGCGCTAATATCAGTGGCATACCCGAGGGAGGCCATAAAGGTCAACAAACCAGATGATGATTGACGTAGACAGAATATCCGGTGTCGAGATCGCGTCAGGCAGCATCGACGTTTCCCACGGAGACTTGGCCCGCACCCCAGGGAAAAGCCGAACGATTTATGTTTGTTTCACGAACTTCGCCACGTGCCAACCTTGCAACGCAATGAAGGAGCTGAGGAAACCCCGCCCTTTTTCTGAAGCCCCAACGTGACAGTTCAGGTGGCCAACAGCGTGTTTATCTCCAACAACGTGATGCACGACAATGGGCCTATCGCCTCAGAAGCCTGGCAAATCATAAACAATAGCAAGGTCGTCGGAGAATGGTCAGATGCACGATAGCTCAACATTCGTGTGAGACGTGGGGTTCCGACACATAATATATTGTCCCTGGGGGATATGATGAAGCTGGTGGACCCAGAACCACCTGTGGCTTCCGCAGCAGCAGCGGGAACAGATGCAAACGGATTGCGAAGAATAACCAGGGAAAGAGGAGGTAGGGAATCAACATAGCAGGGTATTAGTAACGTTAGGATACGCCAGACACCGCCATTGCCGGAGACATTTCGGCTCTCCATGACCTCTGCTCGGGTATACCTGACACCACCATTGCCGGCGACATTTCGGCTCTCCGTGACCGCTGCTCGGGTGTACCTGACGCCGCCATTGCTGGCGACATTTCGGCTCTCCGTGACCGCTGCTCGGGTATACCTGACGCCGCCATTGCTCACTGGCCCCGCGCGACCCCGGCTTTACTGGGCTGACCTGGCATGCCTTGTTCGCACATGCCCTGCCTTGTTCACAGCTGACCCCGCGCGCCTGCAGCATGCCCACTATGCCCAGCTTTCTCGCGTGCCTGACTGGCACTCGATGCTTGCAGACATGCCGTCATGATTTTTCCCAATTGCATGCTTTTTACATGTGATAGCTGTGTTTGTTATCGGTTACGTATGCGATGCCAGCTTTCACAGTGTGTGCATGTGCTTTGTGCAGACTTGTGTTTGTCATATGATTGTTATGTGACAACTGATTTCGTACTTGACATGTGAGGTTGGCTGTGGGATAGCTGATTAGTGATATTAAGCCACGTGCTTAGGCATTGAAAACAATGTCATTGCTATGCCTTAGATTATCTTGGACTATGCTCACATTGCTGTGATGTATTTTCAAGCCGTGTGCCTGCCTAAACTCTGATGATTGTGTCCCGTGTATACACATTTATCGGTGGTAGGCACCATGTATCATTTTATATGCACCAGGTATTATTATATATTTTATAGTTGGTAGCACGGTTTTACAAAGCAACGACTTCAGGGATTCTTGTACGTCAGATGGCACCAAGCCTTGCAATAGTTGTAACAATATGTATGAACATTCACCGTATACTTGTAATTTTTACAATGTGTACTGGAAAGGCGGCTTTCAGTAGACTGAAGACCGCAGCATTCTAAGTAACAAGATAACACGGACACTCTGCCATTACCTACGCAACGTTGCTCTGTCATTGATTGCTGTCCACCTTTTTGGCAAAAATTATGGAGCGTATTACGGTGCGCTTCAAATAGTATTTAACAAATAGGTGCCCTCCCGCGTGGCGAAATTCTAACGCGCGTGGAGACTCACAACTCGCACTGGGAGTGGTGGTGCGGGTCCGATAAGCATCGCTGGCCAAAAATCGCATGGCTTTAGCGGATTGGCCGGTTTGGTGCGGCACTTTTTTGGACGACCACGTCTCCAAGTCCATAACAACCATGTACATAACCAGTCGTCTTACTGCCATGACGGTTACAGTGTCAGAGCGGTGGGGCAAATACATTGTGTCCCCTGTGCCTTTAGACATGCTGCTATGTGCAACGTCCCAACCAAGAACCGCTTTTTGCGCTTTGACAACATTCCCCAACGGACCCAATCCATGGACGGCGTCACCTGTTGGCGGCGTCACCTGTACGCGCCGGCACCACCGTAGGTGGCGTCATCTACAAATCAGTGCAATCCCTGACGAGCTACGTTAGCGGGCCAAGCGCACAAGCCAGTGCTGGGCTGAGGACGTTAGCACGACAGGAACATTCCATCAATTTCCTGGCACATAAATCACGCGCTGAAGTGATAATCCAGACCGAAGTCATTGGTGTGAAACAAAATAGCAGCACATGATTTATCAAGTGCAACTAAAGGAATCGTGATTGATGGAATATTGGCTCTTTAATTCGAGACAAACATGATGTGTAACGTTAGGAAAATCTGCGCTTAGCTTCCCCGCACTGGAGATCATTGGTTGGGAAAGTATTAGCTAACTATGGAACCACACATTCGTTTTGTTGCTTAACCAAGCGATTAAACGCGGGTAGGTTTACGCGTTTAACAGCTGCAGTGGTTATGACGGTGAGCATCTCGCTCTACCGAGAAAAAAACAACAATTTATCAAATAATCTCAACTATACCAGCTACAGGGAAGGTGCCAGATTTAAGGGTTTTGAAGCAAGCATCATATAGGATGCAATCAACTTGATGCAATCAGTGTACTTTAAGGCGGCAGTGCCTGATAAGGAGTTGCAAAGACCGGGCTAGATGAGAAAATTGTTGCATTTGGTAACTGTGCTTCTGAGTGCGTCATTCCCTGATTTCATCGTGGAACGTTTGTGCGACGTTGACATACTGCCAAACGACCCACGCGAAATTACCACTCGTAGTACCTCCAACTCGTTGAGAAATGGCAGCACGGGCGCATTTTTCAGTTTTTACGCAAATTAATATTAAGTTTCCCAAGTAAAGTTTGGGGAGATGCATTTGCGGCACTGTTGCTGGTTGGGAAAATGTCCTGCCCTATAAAAATCAAATTTCTGGGAACGCTTCAAAAGGATTCCGAAAACAGTGTGCAACTTGATGCTGAAACCTACAAAGCAGTAGCTAAGTAGTCGAGAAATACAACCACATCCTAAGCGCGACAGGCCGGTTGGAGCCGTGTCGCTGAAACTTTAAAATCTTTGGACGATGACACTCGCACGGCCTGCGGACCGTTTGTATTAATCGTTCTTCACGGAGCTGATAACACCTGGATTCAACCAAATTCAATAAGCTAGCAGACATAGAATTGGTGGCTCTTACTATACCCTGACAAAGATCAAAGACCGGATCAAAAATGGACTGCGAGGCATTCCAAGCAACGGCAGCGGTGTGGATCAGTGCTTCTGCAACGTTTCAACCCTCAGAAAATAGAGGGCCTTCCGAACAATGGAAGCTTCTGTCGCCTTCACATAGGAACCACTGCAATTATTATATTATTTATTGTACCGGTTGATACATTTTTATCACAAACATTGATGATACTAGACGTACAAAAACTCTGCGGTTGCTCCTTTGTAAAACGGTTCTACACGTGATACCTACAATCGACAAATGTACACACTGGAAAATCCTCATGCAGGTATATGTGGCATATGGACTGATGAGATTATCACAGCATTAATGCAATTTCCCTGATATCAGTAAATGACGATACTTCATGACCCATTGATACAATCGGACATATTTAAACGCATGCAAAAGACACTACACAATACTGATCAGCTTTTGCAGACAAAATAGCCTGAGAAGAACAAAATCAATCAACACCACGCATATGACTCATATGCACACAAATGTACACGTTAAGCGTAAAACACTTCCATAGTTGGCATCACATGCACAGCCGGTGACACAGCACGTTATCACATAAAAAGACACCTGAAAATCAACGCCAAGACCGTGTGTCCGCAACCACCGAGTGCCAGAACTGATCAGCGTTATTCAGTGCACACAGCTCGACCAATCACGGAGAATGGCACATCGTTGAATGTGTACAGAGCAGCCACACAGTTACATACACTCAGCTCAGCTGTACACATCAGGTACACACACAGCTACTATGCAATGCAGTCAATCAATGATATACAGAAAAATGAGGTATCCAGTTAAGCTGATGCGCTTTTCTTCACAGCTCCAACACAGCCATTAGTGGTTCACCGGGCCAACGTCAGCAGTCACGGCTCCACCATCAGCGTCCTCATCATCTGAGTCCTCGGGGAGGATCTCTGGCCAGACACCCGTCCAGACAGCGGGGGGCACCGGCCTCCATTCCTCCACCTCTGCATCGAAGTGCTCCCAATCGCTGTCGCTGTCATCTTCTGGCGACTCGACGAAGCTCGTTTTCGCCTCACGCTCACGCCGCGGCTCAGGGAAGCGAATGGCCAGAGGAGTGATCGGCTGGTACCGCTCCCCGTCGAACCGGGTGAAGAAGCGACCCACTCCTTGGTGATCAATAGGCTGGGGATCTGGGGCCAGCTGGAGCTCCTCTGCAATGATGCATACACCTCTGTTAGAGGCAGACCCAAGAGGCACTCAACACCATGATGGGCAAAAGGCATCAAAGAACTCGCGATTCTTTGTGTACAGCTCAGTAACCTTTCCAAGGAGGGGCTAGTCTTTATGAATTATACTAAGAGATACAAAGTCCAACAGCATTATGACAATAACGGCTGAATATTTGAATGCATATATGTTTAAAGTCACAACACAGGACTGTCAAAGAAGCAGGAAGAATGAAGACACAACTGCTGTGTGTCACTGGGGCTTTACGACGCGCTCAGCTGCAGAGGCTATATGGCGTCGCCTGCCTCTCACCCTGGCAGGAAGAGCAGGCACCGCGGGGAATCGAACCCCGTACCTCTGGTTTCCCAGACGCGCAGCGGTTAGCGCAGATGCGTTAACCAATACATACCGGCACCGCTGTTTAGAGCTAAAAATACTGAACAAAACGTAGCGTGCTTGCTACGGCATCGATATTGCTCTCCTGTTACCAACCAGGACCGCGAAAAAAAACAACTTGAATGCAGAAAAACTGCTGGATGCTGGGATGCTGTAAATGAATGTACGCGCTAAGATCTAGGCAAGAGTGCACACCACTTGTTAGATGAGCCTCCTCACCCTCGGCCACGTATCCGAACTGATCCACCTCCAGCAGTAGTCTGTAGAAGGGCTGGTTGGCTCCACGCTGTAGTCTGGAGTTGACGCGACGCTCCTCCATCCAGTCCTGCAAAAGGCACCGGACAGAGTCAACACAGCTCATGCAGCACAAATATCGTTGGAGGTGTAAGGTACAGAAGACTTGTAATGGTACTACAAAAGTTTGTAGTACCAATAGGCAATGGATACACTGTGGACAGAGCATAGCAAGTATTGAACTGAGCTAGTGCCTACCTAAAGCCCCACGGAACAGAGACGTTATCTGTGTTTCAGGTTGTAAGGTATGCCAGAGGCAAAGCCGCCAAGTGCTTTGAAAAAATAGGTCATCAGGCGACACAACAACCAGGGCCTGTCATGATCCAATAACTCCATTGGTACCGCTCATACCTGTGAGACCTCGTAGTGTGGTGAACAGCCGTACACCACAGCCAGGTGCCCGTCGCCGCGCGTGACGACGTCACCGACGCCGAACTGCCTCGGATAGTCGCCCACTGCTTGGCCTGCCGCGCGGAGGCTCACCTGAAACACCGATAACGAGGCTAAGGACAGTATACACAACATAAGGTAAGGGTTGTGCGACAGAATGAGGCCTTGACATGATGGGGTCTAGCGGGCCTGCAACATGACTAAAAGGCAGTAGGTGGATTGTCATGCAATGAAAATGGGACTGGATCAACTGGCCTCCGTGCCTAATCTTGTGAATAAATACAGCCAATATAATCAGATATCACGGATGCTACAAGAATAGAAAAAAATTGACTGGAAGAGTGAACAAATGGCACAGGGCAAAAGGGCGTAAAAGGATAGCACTGCATTATAGGTGAGTGAACACCCCAATATTATAATGTGGAAGGAATGTTAGATACGCGTCGGAGGCATGTTAAGACACGTCACAGACACGCATACACCGAGTACACATCATCAGGACCACAAGATTCAAAGCAAAATCAAATGATACAAGGACTGACGTTTGTCCCATAGGGCCCTTTGCAAACTGTACAGTAGTGCATGTCGTGCCTACGCATTAGGATTCTACGTCCGCATCATAAAACTTACAGCATCCATACACTAGACTGGATACTGTATAAAAGCATGTTGGCAAGTTGCGCACTGGGCTAGAGTCAAACTTCAGCAAAGATAGACGCACATTCATACCAGAAGGCCCTACATACCCTGTGCACTTACCCCCACCACCTCCTGAATGCAGGGAAACAAATATCTGCCTTCAGGTCTATATGAAAAGGTTACAAGAATGATACTACTGGTGTGAATCTGATCAAATCCAGCTGATTCTTACCAGCTCCTGGACCTTGGTCTCTTGTTTCTCCAGGGAGAGCAACAATCGCTTGTACTTCCTCTTCAGGTCCTTCACGAGTACTTGCAAGCAACGCCTGTCGTCTTCCATCAGGTATGATGCATTAGCCTGGATGAATTGCTATGGGAAGAAACAAAACAAAACTATGCTCCCTGAGCAGGCTTGCCATTTCACGAAACATTTCCACTGACATTTCGAACTCAGGATAGAACACCAGATAAAGGTCAGCTACAAGCTGGATATATAAGGTGCCAGAACACAGAATTGCAGGCTTCACGCTATGACACATGTAAGCCACATATGCCCTTAGACATAAATGGTGCAACTCATAGTGACGCTTCCACACGTAGATGCACGTTTTCCCCAAAAACTGTAGAGAACGTGGTACTGGCTGTCATCATATTAGCATAGGCGCACGTCTCCTACAGCAACAGCATAAGCATTGCCAAATCCAGATCATTGGAGCGCATCAGCATAACTCACGGCGTTGACATAAAGGACGTCTACAGCGGATCTTCGTACTAGTGTTTGTGTAAGTGGGAGTCACACAATGGTGTGCAAATGTATGCACAAAGCGCAAAAATTTCCAACGCCATGAGCAGAGGGTGCGTGGCCCCGGTGGGGCCTTTGCTACCCACCTGCTTTAGATCGGAGGGGGCGAACGGCGAGGGCCGGAGGCTTCGGATGCATTACAGCGGAGATGACAAGCAACCTGGGTCAAGTGCCCAAAAGGGTTTGACTGACCGCACGTGCCGACCGTTCCGCCGGGGCGTCATGGGAGACCACTGACCTGCAGCAGGCGGCGTGTGTACATGGGTCTGGTACGAGCCAGGGCGGACATCAGGTCGACGAGCGCAGCCGTGTCCAGGCGGCAGCTGCTGCGGGCCCAGCAGGCCAGTGTCTCGACCGAGGCCAAGTCAAAGTCGGTCCCTGGCCGGCAGAGATCCGGCTGGGTGGCGCACTGGATCACGTACCTCAGCAACTGCCAAAACACAGTATACATGGTAAGATGGGGAAACAGGCACAGTGACATCGAAACACACTGAAGAACGTGCGTAGAGCAGGGATAGACACGGTGGGTCTGGCTCTATCGTGTGCCAGCCTGAGGTAAGGCATGAACTTAGCAATTGCAACCTAATTTGGCAATAACGACCTATCTGAACTCTTACTAAGTACGGCTACGAAAATGGCGTCAACTGGCAAATATTCAATTTGACAAATTTTGAGCAAAGTGGTACGTATTGCTTACGCCAATGACTTGATGAACAAAGGCTTCCAAGACGAACATCCCATTGGGCTTGCTCTGAAGCAACTCATCAGCTCGCTGAACTAACGCGTCGGCTTAAATATCACATTTCCAAACCAACGACTTCTGCATTAGTCATATTATTTCGTCGTCACTGGGGCTTTACAAAGTACACGGCTGAGACTTAATGTCGTCGTCTGCTTCTCACGCTGGCAGGAAGGACGGGCACTTTGACTTGATTCTGAACACCCGGAAAACTATGTCTGATGAAATGGTATGACCATAAAATAACACGACCTTCAGATGACATGACCCACGCGCAACCCTGAGCTGCGCAAGCAATGTCACATGGTTAAGGAGTTCAAGAGAACACAAGTCACTGTTTGTTAGATTCTTGTCATCGCGTTTCTATTCGTTGCTATCAGCTATACAGAAATGTAGCCACAATAATGGGTGTCATGGGCAATAAGCTTTACACAAAATTTGCAGTTCTTTTTACCCTTCTTGCGTCAGCTGTGGTGTCATGACTTAGGTTACAAAGCTAATGCAACACCTTCTGGGTGAGATTATGAGACCAATTGATTGTTGTTTGGACATCTTCATAAAATTAGCAGATCTTGAAATATAAAAGTGGGCTTACTTCCAACCCTCCAGGCGAGGTGGCTAAATACACTTAACAGTACGGGTCTATGTTAGGCGACCTGGCTAATCCACCACAGGCATAAGCATTCGCCAAACGCGAGGTCATGAATGTGGGGGCATATCACGAGAAATAACATATGCATCTCGCATACCGAAGTTGTGTAATCACTCCAACACCAAACACAAAGAGTACAACAGGGACATATCACATGTATAACACCGACAATGTTCTCAAACATTTGGCGATATGACCTACCCTCTCTCTGGGGACAGGTTCCAGCATCTGGAGGTCGACTCCCGGTTGGAGGGCATTCAGCTCCTCCAGCGCCTGCTCCCTGGACAGCTGCAAGCCGCGGCGCACAACGTCGATGAACAGGTACTGTTCACCGTCCCTGCCCATGGAACAGAACATTAGGCTATCAGGCACGGTGCACATCAAGACCCTGTATGCATGCACACACATGGTGTGCAGGGACACGCTAGACACTGAATACAAATGGAAGCAGAGAGTGTTATTTCGTCCGGCGTTGCCTAACACGGACAATATAAGTTCAGGGGTGCTTTCACTTACAAAATTATGAGCCCTTCAGTATCCACAACGTCCATGAGCATTGCATTACCATGTAGCCCAATGCATAAACACGTGCTTTTGAAAAACCATCCAGGAATTCCGCAATCGATGTAAGCCTTGCAGTTATCATGAAATGTACAGTGGATGGGAAAAAATCATAGATTGCACCATTACGGGAACAACACAGCCTTCCACACACATAGCTAAACAACTTTTCAACTACTCTTTATGTTTAAAAATGTGATGTTGATCAGAGAAGCTCACTAGACAGACCTAACACCAAAGCTTGGGCAAAACAAAAATACCTCAAAGTTGGAAAGGAAACTTAATGAGGTGCACACACCACAATCCTTCTACCTACAGCTATGGCTAAATCAAAAAAGGTAGGACAAGGCCCTTACCCCATTCGGTATTGCAACAATATTTGAGCAAACAGCGACCCTCCAACCAACACGGACTAGATCAGCATCCTGCCCACTCAAGTGATTTGTGCCAGAGCAACAGATCTGATATCGATGCTCAGGCAAAAATGCTTACGTTTTGTGCCAGCAGATCATCCAGCTGTGCGGGAGCTGCACGTTGTGGAGGTTCACACCCAGCATGCCAGCCACAGAGCAGTAGACGGTGGCCATCACAGTCTGCACCCTCGAACCGGCACGGCGAAAGTGGCGATGGCGCACGAAGAGCTGTAAACAAAATGGTACGTCATGATACAAATTCTGTTAGGAATGCTAAATAGCCTGCAAATACCAAAAGCAGCAAAAGAAATGGCGACCACTTAAATCCACTGATTTCATATACATGAAGTGACCTACACACACTAGCAGTTGTAAAGTGAATAGTAACGGTTTTGATTTGTGGCAATCCAAAGTTCCAATACCTTTCATACACTGAGCAGGAGCAGCCTATCTATCCATCCATAGTTCAGGGATAGGTTGTAGAACCGAAGTCAGGTTTATGAAAGTCCATCATCAAAAAACATAACTAGCCATAAGGGTAGTCTGCTTTACAGACCGAAAGAACAAAATAGCTGCTTGCATGCACTCAAGCAAATACCAATATTGCATCCTCTCTGCCATCAACAAGCATCGCTCACTATGCACACACCACAAGGCAGTACGCATGTTTAGGCAGCCATCCAGCAGTCAGGGGGTTCAGACCTGTGATAAATGGGTGGGTAGGGAGGTTTGCAGCACATTTGTGCTTAGCAGCACATCACCCAGAGGATCATGCCTTTTAATGTGCAAGACCCAACAACAACGTTTGAAAACAATAAACACTCACAAGTGTGCTCAGCTCGGCGGCCGGACCGTCCTTCGGTCCATCGTTCTCCATGAGGGCGAGCTGGTCATACAGCACGACGTTCAGCACGTCCAGCAGTTGCAGCGTCTGGTCGTCTGTCCACAGCGTGGGTCCGAACGGGTTCTGCTTGCACGTATCCCAGGCGGCGGCCGGGTGCTCCGGGAGCCGCTGACGCACCTCGCCCAAAACCAGGCTGGCGATCTTGACGTAGTAGCTGCGGCGAGGGCTCTGTGTAAAAATTCACGTGTGCGCATCATACGTCGTGACATTCGTTTACTGGCTGGCGAACAAGATGCATGCATACACAAACCATTGCAAAGAAGGCTTGGTATCAATGGCAAATGGGACGACAGGGAAGGTCGCAATGGGGAGGACGAACTACTGTACGCCCCTCCGCGCGTTTTCCTTCAAGAGTACCCATTAATCGGCTGGTGCTTGTAAATTCAATCAGCCTGTACTATTGTTTCGCCTGCGTAGCAGCCTATACCACTTGTTTCAGGGCTAGCGGCAATACACGTTATGGGCATGGCGATCGTCGGTCATGGATGGAGTGAAGCCAGCAACGAGAGTAAAGGAAGAAAATAAATGCCCCAAATAACTGATAACAATCAGGTGCTAGCCAGTGTAAAAAACAGCCAAAGTACTCTGATTGCTTTCTCGAGACGAGGGACTCACGCCTGGAGCTCAGACTGTAGACTGTTGGTTTGCTCCGGAATCATCCAGAGGCTCATCAGATAGAAGGCTTCGGGAACGTTCAGATGTTGCACTGGCCGCTGCATGTACTCCCGGAACAGGGGCAGCAGCACGACGTCCCGCTGGATCTCGCGGAACAGCATCCGTGCATAGTAGCGCACAGACAGGTCATCATCCCTGTCGTAGAGCGGTTAGAGTTACACAAATGTGTTGCACGACATATTTCACCTCTCAGGCCTAAATGTGAGATGAAAGGATCATTTATCGGCAGTGACCCTAAGCACCAGCGAGAACAACAAATATGTTTTTGTACAGAGGGGCCAAAGCCATGGTAAACCTACTGAATGTCTTTCAATGGAACGTGAGCACCAAAACATGTGCAAAAGCGTTAAATTGTAGAATGACAATCCGCGGGACAAGGAAACTGAGAACCAGTCTTGGGGAGATGCTGTTACCTGCTGTAATATCTTATGCGTGCAGTTTACGCACAAGCACCACATTTAGTGTCTGGCTTGCTCGATCTGAGCGAAATGAACCGGGTCAGAGCACTTAGTAAAGCATAGGAGCAGATGATCCAACTTACGGACAGTGTTGACGCGGGTAGATGATCTCCAGAAGGGCATCGCGATTAAACAGGGTACCATGGATGGGCACCAGCTGGCGGAACTCTTCCATAGCGGGGTCCGGCAGGCAGTCGACCGAGTAGCATCTGTCGGCCATCTTGGCTAGGGCCGCGCGCAGGTGGTGGCCAGCCGAGGTGCGAAACCTCGCAGTGCGACGCCAGCTGCGGCCGCATTGTTCGAACACACGCAGCAGGGCAGGCCGGCACGAGGGCTGCATCAGGCGAGGGTACCTATAAAAAAGACGACGGTGCCGTGAGCGAATCGAACAGGTGACTGAGGTTCGCTAGGGGACCAACGAAGGCAAGGATGCACCGGAGGGTGCAATTAATGTAACGGGCGCCCTAAAAAAGAAGGAAATCCACGAAACTGGAGCATGTTGTACCGGAAAAAATAACAGCTAGGCACAAACCGCTCCTTAGAGTTGGTAGCTGATGAGAAAATAAAGAACACCCGCCACGGAGACACCAGAGCCGCAATTACCAGCACACTGCACTAATTCATCTACCAGTATGGAAAAAGAGGATACGCTTATTCTGCTTCGAAAAATAAAATTGGGGTAAATGTGAATGTACGGACAATGAAACATACCCATTGCTTTTAATCTTTTTCCGATAGAAATGACGGGACACAAAATAAGTCGCCGCCGACGCGCATCGAATTCACAAGTAACTAGCTGGATTACACTGGTACTATTCAAGTCAAAACTGCTGGTTCCATCACTGTCTCGTGTTAAGCATTTCGTTTGACACCTAATGAGCAAGATCCTTCTGCAACCATAATGTAGCACAATCTACACACGACTAACCATATGAAATCTACCAAAATGCACCATAACTTGCGTCCTACAGGATCTTTGTAATGGAACATTATTGGCTGCAGTGCGACCTGCAAAGGTCCGTCCCCATACCGCAGTTCGTTGCAGTGCCCGCCTTGCTATCAGACAACATGAGGAGGGACGGGTTTGAGTCAAGTTAAGCGCTCGCAGTTTGTCTTTAAGGACGATGGTCTGCGGAGGTGGCGGCGCACACGATAAACGTCAGATGAAGTCAGAGAGCGGGACGGAGCATACTGGGCGTTGGGGTACGTGACATTTTCGCTTCCAAATTATGCGTTGATGACACAATCGCATGGTAGAGACCACGGCTAATGCAACCAGTACTGTTAAGCATTGGCTCGATCACTGAAACCCATCTATTCCAAAGATTTAAAGAAAATCTTACAAAAATGAATGTTCCAGCCAGATGCAGAGCAGTCCATCCTCTTCCCTGACGAGTTGAGACAGTGATGCTATGAAGAGCATGGATATCACATGTCTTTTCGGTCCTTTTTTAGAAAGAACAAAAACATATTCCCGTTTCAATCTGTTTGCCTTATTTGTGCTCGAAAAGTGCTTTCCTGTTCAATTCATTCGGCGCTTTCTTCAAATCGGGTGGTCCGAAACACGAGGAATACTGACGCTAATGTTCGGGGATGGCCGCATTTCAAATCTGTTCACACCCGGTAAATGC
Source organism: Pollicipes pollicipes (assembly GCF_011947565.3). Taxonomy (NCBI): domain Eukaryota; kingdom Metazoa; phylum Arthropoda; class Thecostraca; order Pollicipedomorpha; family Pollicipedidae; genus Pollicipes; species Pollicipes pollicipes. The sequence continues at coordinate 12,069,084 of NW_023596461.1, read as the reverse complement.
ACCGCTAAAAACGAGGCATTAAGTTGCAAACGTGGCATTAAACACCGCAAATGTAGCATTAAGTTGAACGTCTGGCCTGTTTGAATGCAAGAATGAGAACTCCAAGTGATAAAACCATGGACTTCTGACTCATCTCACTTGTCTGGTTGGCTGGCTCTTCACCTGGTTCTGGACACAATACCTCACAATTCAAGACATTAGGGGGGCGAAGAGGTAGTGAAGGACGGGAACCTGATTCATATGATAGCTGGAAGGACAGAACAAAAGATAGCCACATTTTATCTTCACCTAATCCCAGAGCATCTGCTCCCTATGTCTCAATGCACCGCACTTGTGTACCGGGTGTTGTACTAACCGTACCTGGTATGTTAAGCCATTAGAGAGTGTTACAGGCATACAGAATTAGAGAACAAAATCCAACATGTTTTTAACCTTGACATTCAAGGAGCTGAACCAAACTGCATGCCAAATTTTAATTATATGAAGTCAGCTTTTGGCAGTCATTTGACCATCAGGGTGCCATACCTCACTTATCGCAATTTAAGGTGTGAAGAGGAGGTAGTTTGAGTGTCATTAAAATGGTGATGTATTGAGAACTGAACATTGACTATTACCAGTGATACCCAGACTGCAGACATCTTGACAGTGAATTGTAACAAGACCCTGAATTCAAGGGTGTAGCTTCGTAATTTCAGTTTGGGTTCATACCAAATAGTATCCTGAAGGAATGTAACATTGTGTCATGCTAATTCCTTGCCATGTTAAGCTGGTGTGGAAATGGTGATAAAAGTCTTAGATGGTAATGCCCAGGTTGGAAAAGTTATAAATATCTCAATGTGTGGCAGCTTTAAGAAGTACATGACAGCCTAACAAAAAGTTCTCATGTTTTCCCTAGTGGTGGCAAGTGTATTTGTCACATTATCATTGATGTTCTGGTGATATAAAGTGATCAGCAATGGAAGTGGTCATCAAGGGTTCCTTACTAATATTCAGTTCATTTGTTTTTTCTGTGAATCACATCTAATTCTATGCTTTTCACAAAAATGTAGGTGACACCTTTTTAAAACATTAGGTTAATTCCCCACAGAAAACTGTCCTTAGCAAAACAATGCAATACATACAGTTTTTAAGTTTATTTTTGGCAAGTTCAACATCCAACCCAAAACTTTGAGTGTATGAAATCACACAAAAAACTTGGGTTTTGAGGGTACATTAGGTAAACATTTTCAGCTGAACCTGCCAAGCCTATGTTAGGGAGTGACATCACTGCATTGCCATAATAAGCACCACAAAAACTGGGGTTCATGCCCTGTATAAGTACAAAATGTTGAAAAATCTGCATGCTTTACATCTACATTATAAGAGCATGTTCTATGCAACTGCTGGTACAAATAACCAACATAGCTGACATGGCTTGCCACAAATATGTAAGTTTGTCATGCAAATATGCATGTTACAAACACAAAAAATATATGCACTTGTACAGGACTGCTCTGACCATATTTAACCCTTTAATAATGGCAACTTCACACCCTCATTATGTCAGCTGCAGCAGAGGCTTAAAGTTTGCATAGTTATCAGCAAAATGGTGTACCCTGACCCAGGAAACTTACCTGGACTCAAATCCAAACCTCCACACTCTCTCTGAAGTATGGATATCATGAAATCTCTTGCATACTTGTGATGCAGAAACAATATCTTCTACACTCAGGAAACACAAGATATGTTCCAAAATTTCCGTTGGCAGGGAAAGCAGGGATGTCTCAACATCTTTCCCTCCGCTGACGACACGCGTCACCTTCTTCTCATTCAAGAACTCCGCCGCATCCATCAGCGACGCTCAACAACCACATGCAATGTTTAAAATATATAAAAAGCAGATATCAAACTCAGCACATTCAATTTCTCACAGCTGAAATCACACACGCGTGGGAGCGCCGGAATGGAAACGGAAGTCAAATGCGGCGGTTGGCCGTTGGAGACCTGCGGCGCGTCCCAAGCCAGTTTCGCCGTTCCAATCTCCCAACAAGGAGCGGGGATTTTGAAATAGTGCGGCGTGGTTTGACCAGACGCAAAAGTTCATGCGCTTGATGTCACCGGCTGTCTTAGGGACGGGACGCCCTGGCCGATATAGAAACCCTGGATGTAGAGGGATGCATTATACATTGGTCACCTGCCTGACGCCGGTGGCGTCGTGACCTGGCAATTCGTTACCACGTAGACGCAGGAGCCTTCATTGATGCAAAAGATCCCTCATCGTCGCAGGCGCCCAGTACACCAGTGTCGATTTGTATTCTTTTGTGAGGGCTCTGGCCCTCCCAATTTTGAGTTGAGCCCTCTTTATATTGGCTTGGCCGCCCTCAATGTTTTTGTCTGGAATATTACAAAAGCGTGGGTAAAAGATAATCATAACACAAAGACTTTCCTCTTTGATCTTTCCGCGAAGCGGCGTCTCGTACCACTCTCATAACAAAAAGTCATGGCTGCTCTCACCACAAGATACGAACCATAATAGCTGAGCGGATAAACGATGCAATAAACTTCACACGCCTATTGCCATAAGACACGCAATGGTTTGCTTGTGGGGCTAAAGTAGGGAGCTCTGGAGCATGTGGATAGGATAAGTGCTTCATAACTACAACTGCCACCGTCCCTAACAACCAAAATGTGTGCCGCCTTCCATAACCGCCATAGAAGAGCACAATCAGCGCCTAAAGATGGCCTCTAAGGGGGCGCCTTCACGTGCCGATCAGAAGAGACGCGCGCATCCTGTGCCTGCTCCCTGGATCCAATCCTGGATGACTTCTATACTGCTTAGATTAAAGACGTGTATAAATTCTATAAAGATCAAAAACATATATTGCGTTTAATCCACATAAGGTGGGCTAAGAGGTCCGATGACAGAGATGGGGGGATTAGGTTGTTGGGCCTTCGGTTCGGCCCCCCTCCCCCCCCGCCCGCCAATAATTTACAAAAATTAACTCCCCTGGTCTATTAATTGGCATATAGACTACAGCTCGGCATAACGAGCCCCTGGCTGAAATGGGATGGAGAGCCCTCTGTGCGGCACCGGGGCCTTGCGTAACTAAAGCTCTCCCGTTATTGTCATGTGGACACTCATCGTACACTTTTATCACCATTTTTGTTTTCAGAGGTCCAAGACCAAAGCAAGAGGCCTCTTGCTCTCGGGGTCCCATCTCTGTCCCTGTCCAACAAATGGTGGCCTGCCGACTCGCGACTTCTTGCAAGCAGTGGGTATTAGCAGGCACTGTGAGTCTCTGACCAACAAAGAAGCCCTCATTTTTGGGATGGACCCGACGAATACAAAGCGCAGGTTTCGACCTTTGTCTTTGCTTGGAAAATGGGCCTCCAGGGCTGAGACCGACACGGAGCCAACTGTTCCGTGTTGGTGGCTTGTGACTGCAATAGAGACCCGCACTGTCCCGGGGTGTCCCCAACCGGTGCAAGAGGCTCTCTGACTGACATTTGATGGCCCGGCTCTGCCTTCGTGCCTTCCAATCAGGCACTCATCGTCGGTCCTCAGGGACTTCGGCACCTCTCCGGACCCCCCGAACACTGTCCCGGGCCGACGCTGAACTCCTTGTCAATACTCGACTCTTGTTGGACACTGTAGTCCACTGACCGGCACAGGGGCCATTCACTGACTTCAGAGTCCCGACCGATGTAAATCGCGGATGTCAGTTCTGTCTGTTTGGTAAATGGGGCCCAAGTCCCAGACATGACCCTGTAGTATAATCTGGGGACGAATCTTTCGCGTGTCACGGTCGTTGAGACTTTACCATAATAGTGAGTTTTGCAAAATGGGAGTGGTGAGGCCGAGTGGGATAAAAGCTAACGCCAAATGTAATATAAAAACGGGTCACCCCCGGATTCGACATAACTCCCTCTCAGCGATGTTATTAAGCTAAATTTGCCTCCTTGAAACAGAATAGAAAAAAAACAGACCTGGTCATATGCGTTTGCTTGCTCTGTCTCGGCGAACGATGTTATGGCTGGGTAGCAACATAATTTTGTTTGGCGTCGGTCGTCGAAACCAGGTTTCAGTAATCGACGTAGAGTTGATGTTACGTGGCTTTAGAAGTTGTTGGACGCATGTGCCGCTTCGGGAGCAAAAAGTGTAAGTTGATTTGCCCGACAAATAATGTCGACCATGGAAATCCCCGCTGATTGCCGCACGGCAGGGTGCAGGTGCATCTCTCCCATTCGGTTTATTCGGAAGGCACGGTTCGACACGGCTTGTGTTGGTGGTCATGGTCGGACAATTAACGCCATCGGTTTAGTCAGCTGGTGTCGATTGCCAGGTTTTTGCTATTGTTTCATCTGATATTCATGCTGAAGTGAAGGTAGATATATTTCAATGGTTCCTCCGAATACAGACGGCTAATAACTTGATAACGTTTTGTTTTTATTTCCCGATTAAGCGTTTTAGCCAAAAAACAAAACTTGCTGCAGTCTGTATATCTTTAGCATCAAGGAATAATTCCATAGCACTCTCACAATAGAACAAAACTGAACCATAGTCAACCATAGATATAAATTGCGCATTCAAAAGGATGCAGTATACATAAAAACAGAAGAAAATGTCAAGACAACATGGAACGACCACGGAGCTTTTAAAGTGTGGCTTACTCAGTGCGGTGCACTAAACTGGACATAATATCGCAGTTTTCATTTTATCTGGTTGTTTTACCTGTGACAAAATTTGTACAAGCCTGCTTTAAATTTGATATAATTTCAAGCTTCTACTTGTAACGTCTTACCGGAGCTTGAGCTCCAGACGGCTGGGGGGCAAACTCGCCGTTGAAGGGGGGGGGGGGCAGATTGAACATGGGGGGGGGGGGCGGGGGCAGAAGCCCAACCAAAAGAATACAAATCGATACCCGTGCATATAGGGTGTCTATGCGTGTTAACATCGTGACGCCTCTGGACAACATGATGAGTTTGCCTGCACACGGGCTTTGCTTCAGGTTTTGACTCTTCTTTATCGTCTGGAGGCTCAAAGGCGTCCAATTTGGTCGTGTTTTGTGTTTGAGAATTGCGTCCGTTCGCCTGGTCATGGGCCCCTCCGGAGCCTATGGATTCCCTCGGGGAACAAGGGAGGCACGGTTCCGTGCCCCTACCCCCTCTGGACCCGCCACTGGTCCGAGCAGCTTGGTAGGTTGGTCCCGACAGACTAGACGGCCATCTATTCAAATAAGAAGTACCCAAGACACGATATGAAGAGCCCAAGAATGATCAAGTGTGCTCGGGAAGGCCACCAGATAGGGCCCCGACAATAGAGTGGGACCTTCCATTCAAATAGGAAATACTCAAGACCCGTTGTGGATGACCTCCGAACGATCAAGTGTGCCAAAGTAGTTTATCAAAAGGGACCCGAACGAGAGCGTAGGGCCTTACCTTTAGATAAGAAATACCCAGGACGGAGTGAAGACAGCCCCCCAATCCCCGAAGACCCCCGTAGAGGGCGTAAGGCCCTCCATTCAAATACGAAAACAACCAAGACCCAATATGCAGGACCCCCAAACAACCGAGTATGCCTGAGCGGGTTAACAGATAAGGTCTGCGACAAGAGCGTGGGGCCCTCTGTTCAAATAGAAAGCACCTAAGACCCAATGAAGAGGGCCCCCAAACGGTCGAGTGTGCCCGAGCAGATTATCAAATCGCCCCGACAGGAACGCAGGGCCCTAAATTCAAATGTCAAACCCAATGTGCAGGATCCCCGAACAATCCAGTGCACCCGAGCAGGCTAGCAGATAAGGCCCTGACAAGAGCATAGGGCCTCTATTCGAATAGGATATACCCAAGGCCCAATCTGGAGGGCCCTGAGCGACCGAGTGAGCCCAAGTAAGTTAACAGATGGGTCCCAGACAAGAGCGTAGGACCCTCAGTAATTGATGGAAAATTGGAAGGGCCCTGGATCAATGTGGAGGGCCCATGAGCATATAGTGAGAGTACCGGTACGTTACTCATAACCAACGTGAATGTTCCCTGAGCAATCGAGAATACCCCGGCATGTCAACATATAAGGCCCTCTGGCTCTATCGCACAGAACACTTCGGGCGAATGGAAAAAATGCGTAGAAGATCCCTGATTGACAAAGTAATCCCTGGTACGCTAGCAGGAAGGGCCCAGCAACAGCGCAGGGCCCTCCTAGCAAGTGCAAAGAAATCAAAGGCAAAGTAGAAAGCTCATTAACGGCAAGGTTAATCCCTAACGTGGACACATAGGGCCCCCGAAAACATCGGGCCTCTGGGCAGCGTAAGCATTCTTAAGACCTTCCAATCGCCACCCTCTCAATCAGCGAACAATAATTTTTCACTATTCGTGGGCCTCTAACTTTCGCTTGAGACTGTTATTGTTCGCCTGTAAGCCCATAGACATCCAAATTTGTTGCCTTCCATGCAAAAATGCGTCTGTTCGGCCGGCTATGGGCCCTTTCGGAGCCCATGGGCTCCTCCTTCGGGGCCCAAGGGACCCATGACCCCGTACCTTCCTCTCTGGATCTGCCCATGCGAGCGACGAGGATGAAAACCGTTGGCGATAGAAGTTGACAATATGAAGGATGACGTCACTGATAGCCGGGCCTCAGAATGCAGACACACAAGCCATCTGAACCAAACGTCGCTGGGTTCCGTATGCTAAAGACCCGGCATCCGAGCATCTTCCGAGGAAGCATATACGAGCAAACCTCGACTCCAGGAAGACGTGTCACTAAATCAATTACAAGCCCTTGTGCCTCTATTTGCCGCGCCGACAGGAGGGCTGACTGAAACAACGAGTTTCTCTAGCTGATCAGCTGCCGGGTCTGGTTCGACTGTCTGTCCCTTTTCCCAGCTACCGCTGTTCTCATGCACCGTTACATCTTACCCTGACCCAGCTTGCTGATCTCCCTCTAGGTCTCACCACGCCGATCGCTGCGGACGGCGGATCGAACGGCACGGGTCAGCTCATGGTGCTCGCACGAGTCTCTCCCTGACCGTTTCAAAGCGGCCCGACGGCGGGCCATGAGACCACGAGATGCGGGGAGATGGACGGACAGTGGGGTTACGAATGCTAGCTTTTTTAGTGGGGTATGGGCGTCAACGACGCGAAAAAAACGTGCCAAAAATGCAATCCACTGATAACTGACGGTTGGGGCAGAGAAAATTTGACCCAAGATACATGATAAAGATTATCGTTAAAAGAAGCAATGCCAGCCCGTTTCAGGCGGCGGGATAAAGAAGCAGTGGGCTTAAATAGAAGTTTCGGAACATTCGAAAGCACGCTTTTTAATTTTCACGGGCTAAAATGACAGAAGTTAGCATTGCACTCACCTATGATGCCACGGTGACGAATTTGAACTTTGCACATCTCTAAAAAAGAAGCGGCGAAGAAGATCGGCGCGGTCACAACTTGGTCAATGGGACGACCTGTCAAAGTTTTTAAAAACCGCCAACGCGCTGGGTTACTGTGTTCCTTCTGCGAACCGCGGTTCATATCACCCAGATGACGAGCGTGACCCTGGGAGTCAATCAGCACGCGCTGCAACTGGGTCTCCAGGTCCGTGAGGCCTTCCTGTAGTGCAGTTACTGCGTGCCGGGGCGGCCGGTATAGCGAACAGATGACGAGCTGACGTCCCCGCCTGGGCTTCAACGCCGCCCACTGTGACACCAGCTTGCTGGATCTGGATTTGAGACGCCGGCAGATGCAGCGCCGTCGACCCGTTGCTGGTTTAAGTGATGGCAGCGACGCCGCCGTAGCTGGCGGTCAACCCGGGTTATGGAGTACCCGGGGATCACCACGGGTCGGCTGGGGATAGCGGGTCGCAGCCACGCCTCAGATAGGAGCACGACGTCGTAGCCGTGACGTATAAGCTCGATGGTAGGCTCCAGAAGCTTGGGCTCTGGATATCTTGATCTCCGATGTGCAGGGCGGCCCGGCGTCGGTCGTCTCCCGCCCACAACCGCGCCACCTTCGTTCGCGGCGCTGAGGCCACCTACCCCCGGCGCGCCCGCTGGCCGGCCGCGACTGTGCCGGCTGGCTCGCCGAGCCGACAGCCGCGCTGTGCGCAGCGCCCGAGGCGCTGTGACGTCACGGGTCAAGGCCGGCGGAGCGCGACCCGGCGGAACGGTCGAGCCGTGGTGTCGGGCCGCGTGTCGGATGGTGACGTCGCGCTGCATGCAATGTCAGGTTCTTGCAGGCCTCGCACGCTGTTGAAGGTGAGCTGACTGGGTGAGAGGTGCAGACAATTGGCAGAACACAGACAGCGGTCAGCAAAGTCAGGAAACGGGTCAGGTCTCCATGCATGCTGGGTGTGGGTGGGTGCATCACACACACACACACACACACACACACACACACACACACACACACACACACACACACACACACACACACACACACACACACACACACACACACACACACACACACACACACACACACACACACACACACACACACACACACACACACACACACACACACACACACACACACACACACACACACACACACACACACACACACACACACACACACACACACACACACACACACACACACACACACACACACACAGACACACACACACACACACACACACACACACACACACACACACACACACACACACACACACACACACGCACACACACACACGCTCACACGCACACACGCACGCACGCACGCACGCACGCACGCACGCACGCACGCACTCACGCACTCACGCACGAAAGCACCAAAGAAGAGGTATACGGTGTAACCGGGAAGGAGCGGGCAGCGCTCGGGTCCGCGCGTGGCGGCGTGCTTAGCTCAACGTGTGTTGAGTCACAGGCTACCTGTCGTCGGTCAGCTATGTGGAGCTGACAAGCGCCTGGACTTGGGTCACTCGGCCCGCCAGCACGAGGGTGTGCGAGCTGGACACTGTCAGTGGCTCTTTGTTGTGGCTCCAGCTCAGTAAAAGTTCAAAAGTTGGTGGGGTGCTTATCCCTTCGTTCAGTTTGCGCGGGAAGAAAGCTCAGGAATAGCACGTGATGAAACAATCTAAGACTAGTGCGGTAGCTCTCCGCTCCCCACCGTGTTGCCACCAACTTTCGCCACTTTTAAGATCATGGACTCCCTGCCATAACTAACAACGAATGACATCTCGTATGCGAAGCCCTCCCCCCCCCCTCGCCTCCAGTTCGGCAGGTCGATGCTACGCCAAACTGGAGGGGGGGGGGGGGCATTCTGTCGCCGCAGGTACAGAAGTGGGGTCCGTGGCTGCAGGGATGCTGGGCGGTATGAACAGCTGGATGTCATGTCTGCAGAGGTACGGCACCGGCCGCTAAACTGGCTGGCCATCCCTGGCTCGCACAACAGCCTGAGCTACAGCCTGCACGCGGCCGACTGTCCGCCAGAGCCGCCGCCTGACCTGGGCGAGCCGCTGGCCGGCCTCTGCCGCTGCGCGCCTCGACTGGCACGCCCGCTGCTCGCCCGCTGGGCCGTCACCCAGCAGCTGGACGTGGCGCACCAGCGTTATGTTTTGTGTCGCGCTCCTGATGTTATACAATGCCGCTCAATCATCTCCCGCGGTTGTGTGCAACGCCGTCAGTATTTTCATCGGTGTTGCAGGTGAACCTCCGCGCGGCGCACCGAGCAGCGAGTGACTATCCGAGGCAGTTCGGCGTCGGTGACGTTGTCACGTACGGCGACGAGCGCCTGGCAGTGGTGTACGGCTGCTCACCATACTACGAGGCCTCACAGGTACGAGCGGTTTAAATGGAGTGACAGGATCAGGCCAGTCCATGTCTGACCGCATTTGTACTGCTTTGTAAAGAATTGGTCTAGTTAAATGGCAAAGCCTGAGAAATCAACTCGACTTTTTGGTTGTTTTGTCACTTCTTCCACAAAAAGGCATTCACTGAATGCCTTGAAAATATTTATTTGTGTGACTAGTGCTATCCTTATTTTACAGTGATTTTTTATGATATCGGACATGGAATGACTTCGGCACGTTGGGGTTAAATGTACCTAATATGGTCACTTATAGTTTTGCAATGTCCCGTCTGCTTTTCAAATAATTCGTTTTCAATGCATGCCATTGCCGTGTCACAAATGTGTCTTTCTGTTTCATACAGGCATGTTGCATTTGTGTCATTCTTTCATTCTGGGCTTTTCCCCTTCTTGATTGGTAGTAGAAATCGGTGCATCAGTGATGGGCATGTAAGCGTACCAATTTGCTACGGATGTCACTTGACGCGTGAAAGTTCATTATCAGCATTTACACGGAGCCTCACAGTTTCCCCTTGCTCTCATCTCCTACGACCGCCGCGTAGTGTTATTGTGTTGACTCGGGGTTGGTGGTGTTTGCAGGACTGGATTGCACATAGTCGCGTCTGCTCCGGACTTCAGCGGGGAGAAAAACAACCTTTCTACAACTTGCTGCTGGAGGGTGACCGTTTCGGATACATGGCTGAAGGTGAGCAGGCTTCCCGGATAAATGTTGTGCTCTGATTCGGAGTACATTACACTGAGATCCCACCAGTATTTCAATTGTCAGCAGAGCGCCGGCATATTTTGTTTGGGTGCATTGGACCAGCTTTATGTACACCACGAAGGTGCTATGTTGAGTTGACTATTGATGATGTCTGCATGGCAGATTTTGGAATATCTTCTGATTCGTATTCATTGTTATTCATAAGCTCAAATATTTGTACACTACACTGCCAAACTGGACATTGTACTACGTAGTGCAGCTCACGCCCCTAGCTGCTGCTGAAAAATATTGCTAAGCTGTCTACAAATCACAGCAAATTGCGATATATCTGGCACCCATTGTTGTGTAGAGCGCCACTTCTCTCTACCACTAACAGAAGTGGATGTGTCATTGCAGAGGAATTGCAGCTGGCCCCAGATCCCCAGCCTATCGATCATCATGAAGTGGGACGCTTCTTCACCCGATTCGACGGGGAGCGGTACGAGCCGATCGCTCCGCTGGCCATTCTCTTCCCGGAGTTGCGGCGTGAGCACGAGACAAAAACGAGCTTTGTGGAGTCTCCGATAGATGGCAGCGACAGCGACTGGGAAGACGACGTCGAAGAGGAAGAGGATGAATGGAGACCGGCACCTCCTGCAGTGTGGATGGGCGTTTGGCCAGATATCCTTCCCGAGGACTCAGATGATGAGGAGAACACTGATGGTGTTGCCGTGGCCGGTGACGGTGGCCCGGTGGACCACTGATGGGTGCGTTGAATTGTGCGGAAAATCACAGGGGTTTTCTGAATACCTTAAGCTGCCTCAGTTACCCTGTATGGCTGTACATATGTGCATATTCTTGTGCAGGTGTTTTGTTTGCATCTAACCCATGGCATTTCTCTGTGATTTCCCACGCTGTATTGACGCCTTTTATCCTAGGCAGTCGGTGCTTGCAGACATAACGTCATGATGCTGTTTCTCAGGTGCCCTCATTTGTGTGTAATGATTTTCTGTGCCATCGGTTGTTCATGCCATGCTAGCTTGAGAAATATGTGCACGTGCCACCTGTACACTTTTTGTATCATGAGTGATATGTGACGAGTGATTCCGTACTTGGCATGCAGTTGTGGCTGTGCGAAAGCTCGTCAGTGATATTTAGTCAATTGTTAAGGCATTACAATGTGTCCATCGCCTTGTTCATTGCTATGCTCAGGCATTGAAATGTGTTCATTGCTAGGTCATCATGGGTCATTGCTTACATGCCTGTGATATGTTTTCAAGTCTTGTGCCTTCATTCACGCCGATAATTGTGTCCTGCTATCTACATTTATCAGCGGTAGATAGGCAATCGGTGATTGGGGATGTAACGTCATCATCCTGTTTCTCAGGCCCCTACAGTTGTATATGATAATTTTCTGTGCCATCAGTTTTGTATGTGATACGAGCTTTAGAAGTATGCGTATGTGCCATGTCTACATTCATCTGCATGATATGAGTGATATGTTACAAGTGATTTGGCCCTTGGCTGTGGGAAAGCTCATCAGTGATGTATAGTCAATTGTTCAGGCGTTGAAATGTGTTCCTTGCTGTGCCTTAGGGCTTCGTGGGCTATTGCTTGCATAGCTGTGATATGTTGTCAAGTCTTGTGCCTTCATTTTCGCCGATGATTGTATCCTGTACATGTACATTTGTCGGTAGTAGGTACCACGTGCCGTTGGTAACGGAGTTTTACAGAAGTGCGACTTCGGGCTTTGCGTGCGTCATATGGCACGAAGCCCTGCAAGATGTGTAACCATGTGTATATGCGTGCGCAATATACCTATAATCGATGTCATTTTTCCTGAGATGAATGCAAGGCGGATTTGAATACACTGATGGCCCGCTTTTATAAGCAATGAGACAGCACCGATATTGCTCATGACCTATGATGCGGCGCGTCAGCATGGATTGCTCTCCATTATGTTTGACATGAATTCCTGAAAGAATTACGTCGGGCTTCGGTAATTTTCAACAAGCAGAAGTCGTGCATGGCGAAATTACTGGCACGTGCGGGACCTCACAACTCGCATTACGAGCGGTGGCGCAGGCCCGGTAAACTTCGTTGGCCAGAAATCACATGTCTTCAGCGCCTTTGACGGTTAAGTATTTATTTCATTTTGAACGTGCACATATCGTTGCGACCAGATGTCCGAGCGTGAGGAAAAATGCGAACAATTGAAAAGAAACAAATAGTAGGCACTCATGTTTGTGACTACGGAATGTTTGGGCAATGGCAAATGGCATCAGGCTACCTGTGACCACCGCCCCATCCGGATCGCACGTTGTGTGCTACGTCCACCCGCTTGATCCCCTTATACGCTGAGGGAGTGACCGGCCAAAACCAGTGAGGGTGTCCGCGACCCACCACTGACTGGTGACTGACAAGTGACTTCCATTAGGATGGACAAGGCCATCAAGAGAGCGGTGATCGACGCGGTGAAGCAGGGAAACCTCCTGAATTCTGTCAATGAGCAGGTGACGGCGACCGTGGCCGAAGCTGTGGTCGATAAGGATGAACAGTTCAAACGGCAGGGGCCTGCGGCTGTGGGAATAGAGGAAACCAAGCGTAAACTAAATGACCGAAGCAATGCCCAAGACGTCCCCGCCTTTACACGCGCCCGGGTATCCGGCTTCATACCCTTCGCTCGGGTGGGCGGCCATTTTGAGCGCCCCCTGAGATCTCGGGAACTTAGACAGCTAGATATACCAGACTTGCGAGGTGTGTTGACCTGTACGTTAAGTCACTCAGGTCAAAGTTCCAGGTTCCTCTCATGACCTTCGTGTTAAAAAGGTGAAACAATATCAAGTTTCAGTGTCAGAGGCAGGGGGGGGGGGGAGCGAGTACATTGTGTCCCCTGCGCCGTTAGTCACGCTGCCAAGCGCATCGTCACGAGAAAGAACCGCTTTTTGCGCTTTGACAAAATTGCCCCAACGGACCCGATCTGTAGGCAGCGTCACCTGTAGGCGGCAGCACCACCGTAGTTAGCGCCACCACCGTAGGTGGCGTCATCTACAACTCCGCGCAGTTCGTGCCGAGCTACGTTAGCGGGCCAAGGGCACGAGCCAATGCTGGATTTAGGGCACTAGCAAAACGGGAACATTTCATCAGTTTGCCCGTCACATAAGTCATGCGCTGAAGCGATAATCCAGAGTGAAATCATACGTGTAAAACAAAATAGCAACACATGATTTACCAAGTGCAACTAAAGGAATCGTGATTGATGGAATACTGACTCTTTAATTCGGAACAAACGTGATGCACAACGCTAGGAAAAACTGGGCTTAGCTTCCCCGCACTGGAGATCACTGGCTAAGAAAGCATTTGCTAACTACGGGACCACAAAGTTGTTTTGGTGATCAACGAAGTGATTAAATGCGTTTAGGTTTGCGTGTTTATTAGCTGCACTGATTATCACGGTCCAAATTTATCTCATCCGAGACAAAAAATCACAATGTATCGAGAAATATAAGCTGTACTAGTTAAAAGGAAGGTACCAGATCTAATGAGATTCAAGCAACCATGGCATAGGAAGCATTCAACATGCTTATAATCATCAGTGTACTTTTAAGTGGCAGCGACTGATAAGGAGTGGCATAGACCGCTCTAGACAAGAAAGCTGTTATATTTGGTAACTGTGCTTTTCATTACGTCATTCTTTCATTGCATCGTGGAACGTTTGTGTGACGTTGACGTGCTGTCAAACGAGCCATGCGAAATTACCACTCGTAGGATCTCCAACTCGTTGATAGATGGCAGCACTGGCACATTTTTCAGCTTTCACGCAACTTGATATCATGTTCTCCAAGTGAAGTTTGAGGAGATGCAGTTGCGGCACTGTTGCGAGTTGGGAGAATGTCCCGCCCCATGAAACTCAAATTTTTGGTAACACTTCAAAAGAATCCCGAAAACATTGTTCAACTTGATGCTGAAACCTACAAAGCAGTAGCTAAGTAGTCGAAAAATACAACCACATCCTACAGCTTACATCCACATCCTATGAGCTTACATGAGCATGACGTGACATGACATGACAAACATGAGTATTTGTTTATCTTAAATTTTTCGCATTTTTCCTCTCGCTCGACATCTCGTCGCAACGATATGTGCACGTTGAAAATGAAGTAAATACTTAACCGTCGAAGGCGCTGAAACCATGTGATTTCTGGCCAACGAAGTTTTCCGGGTCTGCGACACCGCTCATAATGCGGGTTGTGAGGCCCCGCGCGTGCAAACAGTTTCACCATGCGTGACAACTCCCGCTTGTTGAACATTACGGAAGTCCGACGTAATTCCGCCGGCAGTACGGTAAATTTCATTTTAGTTTAAATGAAATATTTAAAAGTCACCCTCGCACTCATGACAAGATAAGAGCGTTATTCAAATTATATCAATTCATAAGCCATACGGAAATCAAGGCCAAGACAATACAGTTGTCATGGAGTTTATATCTGCGTTTGTGAGCGCGTTTCTAGATATAATGGCCGTCAATAATCGCTCAATCAGTGTTGTGCAATATATGATGACGCGATCAAACTATGAAGCATTTAGGAGGATATTTACTAAAGAGATAATTGTACTGTCTGGAGCAGCCTTTTTCATTAAAAAACATACCGTTAGTTATCAGTGGCGTGGTTTCACCATGTATGATGCTTGCTTCAGTATGTTCAAATGTAAAACACCCCTTTAAGACCGCTGACCTAGATCATGGCCGGTCAAATTTACCCCATGAGTATCAGTGAACGCAGCATCTAAGGACTCGTTCAATGTCAGGCCAAAACGGAGTGCCATACAACGCCTTACATCTTTAAAACAGTTTTGCAAACGGTGAGACGTGATAAGTTGGGACTGCCACAACTTCATTCAACCTTGGTGAGGTATGAAGGTTAAACCGAGAAGAAAAACAATCTGTTTTTTGAGGTCGAGTGTGCTTTGTGGGTTAGTTTGTGGTGGTCACTTCGAAGGTCTTAATAACACGGATTGTAAAATGATACTTCGTGAGTTCTTTAAACTCAGAGAATGTCATTGATCTTAGGTGTATAAGACCAACATTTTTTTACCGTGCTACCTTGCGCCCTTCTTGACGTTTCTTAAGAACCTAAGCAATGTTGTATTCGGTCACCATGACCATCGAAAGGTTAAACAAGACTCCAAATCTGAACAGAATGCCAGCTACGCTTTACTCAGGGCAGGTATTTAGATTTAAAGCGTTTGCATAAGGAGTTGTGGTGATACCTTTAACACCGATCGGGAGTTAAGCATTGCTCGATCTTCTTTAACCCGAAGGTATGGCCTAAGGTCCCGAAAGTGTGAAAAAATTTAGTTTGCTTACAAACAACCCAATCTTGTGTCATTGTTTCTTATATTGGTTCTTTCGTAGTGTCTGATATTTTAGAGAATGGCATTGACCCAATACGAGCGTGTGGTGCTCACCTGGCTAGCCGGACGCAGATTAACATGCGCTTGGGTGCCGGTGTGTTTCACCCCCTCCCCTCCACAGATGTTTTCCGGTATGATTCCTGCCCAGCGTGGCGTAGCCGCTCCAAAATTGGCGTAATAGTAGACAGTTGAATAGCGGATTGTTCAGTGTCAGCAATTTAGTTGCACCTTATAAGGCTGCTGACCTACGGTTGTCGAAATCGGGCCATGGATTCAGCGAAGACAATACCTAAGAAATCGTTCCATCTGATGAAGCAACGAAGTAGTAAGTGAAGCCGTACATCTCGGAGATAATTTCTTGTGCAACATAACACTCAAACTGACGAAATTCAATAGCGTAGGTCAAGGGTAACGGTTAGATCAAGGTAACAAATAACCTGCTTGTTGCCGCAACTCAATGTATGGGGTAGTTTCTGGTTCTTATTCTCATGTTGTTCAGAGCAA
Organism: Pollicipes pollicipes; assembly: GCF_011947565.3. Taxonomy (NCBI): domain Eukaryota; kingdom Metazoa; phylum Arthropoda; class Thecostraca; order Pollicipedomorpha; family Pollicipedidae; genus Pollicipes; species Pollicipes pollicipes. The sequence goes on along the minus strand of NW_023596461.1, from coordinate 12,052,706 downwards.
GAACCACGTTATGCATCTACTATAAGGCTCTTTAAGTTCAGGAAAAATGACGTACCTAAAAATCCCGGGTGAGCATTTTGTTTCTAAGAACGTATTGCCTAGCATAATCCTTGATGACTACTTAACTGCAAAAATATACGGAGTCTCTAAATGTTTGCTCATATCTACGCTTTCCGGATAGAAAGCAGTCATTGAATGTAAGAGTGTCCTAGATGCCGTTTGTTTGGGACCAGCATTATCTAGATTCACAGTGGTTGCATGAGACGGTCTAAGTGGGAGGGGGCGAGGGAATTTCAGTCATCAGTCCGAAACTCGACATTTTTTTTATCCTGGCAAGTCAATTTGACTGCCCTGAGATCTCAGAGAGCAAAAACGCTAAAGACAAAAGATTCACAAGTTACGTGGGTTCACAAAATTCACAAGGTCAGCTGTACGTGAACTCAAAAGTGTAAAACTAAGCCTCTTAGATCATGACATTATTGGTCAAACAGGATAAAAAAAATGTCGAGTTTCGGACTGATGACTGAAATTCCCCCCGCCCCCCTCCCACCAAGATCGTCTCATGCAACCACTGTGAATCCAGATGATGCTGGTCCTAAACAAACGGCATCTAGTACACTCTTACATTCAATGACCGCTTTTTATCCGTAAAGCGTAGATATGAGCAAATATTTAGAGACTCCGTATATTTTTGCAGTTAAGTAGTCATCAAGGATTATGCTAGGCGATGCGTTCTTAGAAACAAAATGCTCACCCGGGATTTTAAGGTACGTCATTTTTCCTGAACTTAAAGAGCCCTATAGTAGATGCATGACGTGGTTCTTGCTCTGAACAACATGAGAATAAGCACCAGAAACTACCCCATACATTGAGTTGCGGCAACAAGCAGGTTATTTGTTGCCTTGATCTAACCTTTGTCCTTGACCCTACGCTGTTGAAATTCATCAGTTTGAGTGTTATGCTGCATAAGAAATTATCTCCGAGATGTACGGCTTCACTTACTACTCCGTTGTTTCATCAGATGGAACGATTCCTTAGTTTTCTAACAATTCCTTAGATTCCTTAGTTTTAGAACGATTCCGATTCCTTCGTTTTGGCCTGACATTGAACGAGTCCTTAGATGTTGCGTTCACTGATACTCACGGGGTAAATTTGACCGGCCATGATCTAGGTCGGCGGTCTTGAAGGAGTGTTTCACATTTGAACATACTGGAGCAATCATCAGACATGATGAAACCACGCCACTTACAACTAACGTTTTATGCGCGCGTATGCGTTTTATAACGCGTTTTATGCGTTTAACGTACACTTTTAGATGCAAAAACTGCTCCAGACAGTACAATTATCTCTTTAGTAAATATTTTCCTGAATGCTTCATAGTTTGATTACGTCATCATATATTGCACAACATCGGTTGAGCGTCCATTGACGGCCATTATATCTACAAACGCGCTCACAAACGCCAGATATAAACTCCTCGACAACTATATTCTCTCGGCCTTGATTGCCGTATGGCTTACGAATTGATACAAGTTGAATAACGCTCTTATGTTGTCATGAGTGCGAGGGTGACTTTTAAAGCTTGACATTTCATTTCAACTAAAATTAATTTTACCGTACTGCCGGCGGAAATACGTCAGACTTCCGTAATGTTCAACAATCGAAAGTTGTCACGCATGGTGAAGCTGTTTGCACGTGCAGGGCCTCACAACTCGCATTATGAGCGGTGGCGCAAGCCCGGTAAACTTCGTTGGCCAGAAATCACATGGCTTCAGCTCATTTGGCAGTTAAGAATTAACTTCATTTTGAACGTGCACATATCGTTGCGACCAGATGTCGAGCGAGAGGAAAAATGCAAAAAATTTAAGGGAAACAAATGCTCATGTTTGTCATGTCATGTCAGGTCATGCTCATGTAAGCTCATGTTTATGACTAAGAAAAGGTTGGGCAATGGCAAGTGGCATCAGGCTACCTGTGACCACCGCCCCAGTCGGATCGCACGTTACCTGCTCCGTCCACTCGCTCGCTCCCCTTATACGCCGGGGGAGTGACCGGCCGAGCCAAGTGAGAGTGTCCGCGGCTCAGCACTGACTGGTGACTGACAAGTGACTTCCATTAGGATGGACGAGGCCATCAAGAGAGCGGTGATCAACGCGGTGACGCAGGGAAACCTCCTGAATTCTGTCAAGGAGCAGGTGACGGCGACCGTGGCCGAAGCTGTGGTCGATAAGTGAAAAATGCGCAAGTGCTGCCATCTCTCAACGAGTTCGAGATACTACGAGTGGTAATTTCGCATGGCTCATTTGACAGCACGTCAACGTCACACAAACGTTCCACGATGCAATGAAAGAATGACGCACTGAAAAGAACAGTTACCAGATATAACAGTTTTCTTATCTGGAGCGGTCTATGCCACTCCGTATCAGCCGCTGCCACTTAAAAGCACACTGATGATTATAAGCATGTTGATTGCATCCTATGTGATGGTTGCTTCAATCTCATGAAACCTGGCACCTCCCTTTTAACTAGTACAGCTAAGATTTTTCGATGAATTGTTAATTTTGTCTCGGATGAGATAAATTTGGACCGTCATCATCAGTGCAGATAATACACACGCAAACCTAAACGCATTTAATCACTTCGTTGATTAACAAAACAACTTTGTGGTCCCGTGATTAGCAAATGCTTTCTTAGCCAGTGATCTCCAGTGCGTAGAAGCTAAGCCCAGTTTTTCCTAGCGTTGTGCAGCACGTTTGTTCCGAATTAAAGAGTCAGTATTCCATCAGTCACGATTTCTGTGGTTGCACTTGGTAAATCATGTGTTGCTATTTTGTTTTACACGTATGATTTCACTCTGGATTATCACTTCAGCGCGTGATTTTTGTGACGGGCAAACTGATGAAATGTTCCCGTTTTGCTAGTGCCCTAAATCCAGCATTGGCTCGTGCCCTTGGCCCGCTAACGTAGCTCGGCACGAATTGCGCGGAGTTGTAGATGACGCCACCTACGGTGGTGGCGCTAACTACGGTGGTGCTGCCGCCTACAGGTGACGCTGCCTACAGATCGGGTCCGTTGGGGCAATTTTGTCAAAGCGCAAAAAGCGGTTCTTTCTCGTGACGACACGCTTGGCAGCGTGACTAACGGCGCAGGGGACACAATGTACTCGCTCCCCCCCCCCCTGCCTCTGACACTGAAACTTGATATTGTTTCACCTTTTTAACACGAAGGTCATGAGAGGAACCTGGAAATTTGACCTGAGCGACTTAACGTACAGGTCAACACACCTCGCAAGTCTGGTATCTCTAGCTGTCTAAGTTCCCGAAATCTCAGGGGGCGCTCAAAATGACCACCCACCCGAGCGAAGGGTATGTAGCCGGATACCCGGGCGCGTGTGAAGGCGGAGACGTCTTGGGCAATGCTTCGGTCATTTAGTTTACGCTTGGTTTCCTGTATTCCCCCAGCCCCAGGCCCCTGCCGTTTGAACTGTTCATCCTTATCGACCACAGCTTCGGCCACGGTCGCCGTCACCTGCTCATTAACAGAATTCAGGCGGTTTCCCTGCTTCACCGCGTCGATCACCGCTCTCTTGATGGCCTTGTCCATCCTAATGAAAGTCACTTGTCAGTCACCAGTCAGTGGTGGGTCGCGGACCCTCTCGCCGGTTTTGGCCGGTCACTCCCTCAGCGTATAAGGGGATCAAGCGGGAGGAAGGAGCACGTAACGTGCGATCCGACCGGGGCGATGGTCACAGGTAGCCTGATGCCATTTGCCATGGCGCAAACATTCCGTAGTCACATACATGAGTGCCTACTACTTGTTTCTTTTGAATTGTTCGCATTTTTCCTCACGCTCAGACATCTGGTCGCAACGATATGTGCACGTTCAAAATGAAATAAGTACTTAACCGGCAAGGGCGCTGAAGACATGTGATTTCAGGCCAACGAAGCTTACCGAGCCTGCGCCACCGCTCGTAATGCGAGTTGTGAGGCCCCGCACGTGCCAGTAATTTCGCCATGCACGACTTCTGCTTGTTGAAAATTACCGAAGCCCGACGTAATTCTTTCAGGAATTCATGTAAAAAATAATGGAGAGCAATCCGTGCTGACGCGCCGCATCATAGGTCATGGGCAATGTCGGTGCTGTCTCACTGCTTATAAAAGAGGGCCTTCAGTGTATTGAAATCCGCCTTGCATTCATCTCAGGAAAAATGACATTGATTTATTAGTATATTGCGCACGCATATACACATGGTTACACATCTTGCAGGGCTTCGTGCCATATGACGCACGTAAAGCCCGAAGTCGCTCCTTTGTAAAACTGCGTTACCAACGGCACGTGGTACCTACCACCGACAAATGTACATGTACAAGGATACAATTATCGGCGAAAAATGAAGGCACAAGACTTTACAACATATCACAGCTATGCAAGTAATTGCCCATGAAGACCTAAGGCACAGCAAGGAACACATTTCAACGCCTAAACAATTGACCATACATCACTGATGAGCCTTCCCACAGCCAAGGGCAAAATCACTCGCAACATATCACTCATATCATACACATGAATGTAGACATGGCACATACGCATACTTCTAAAGCTCGTATTACATACAAAACTGATGGCACAGAAAATTATCACATACAACTGTAGGGGCCTGAGAAACAGGATGATCACGTCACATCTGCAATCACCAATTGCCTATCTACCGCCGATAAATGTAGATAAACAGGACACAATTATCGGCGTTAGTGAAGGCACAAAACTTGAAAACATATCACAGGTATGTAAGCAATAGCCCATGATGACCTAGCAATGAACACATTCCAATGCCTGAGCATAGATATGAACAAAGCAATGGACACATTTCAATGCCTTAACAATTGACGAAATATCACTGATGAGCTTTCGCACAGCCACCACTGCATGCCAGGTACGAAATCACTCGTCACATATCACTCTTGATACAAACAAATGTACAGGTGGCACATGCACATATTTCTCAAGCCGGCATGACATAAACAACCGATGGCACAGAAAACTATCACATACAAATGAAGGCACCTGAGAAACAGCATCATGACGTTATGTCTGCAAGCACCGACTGCCTGGGATAAAAGGCGTCAATACAGCGTGACAAATCACAGAAAAATGCCATGGGTTACAAGCAAACAAAACACCTGCACACAAATATGCACATATGTACAGCCATGCAGAGTAACTGAGGCAGCTAAGGTATTCAGAAAACCCCTGTGATTTTCCGCACAATTCAACGCACCCATCAGTGGTCCACCGGGCCACCGTCACCGGCCACGGCAACATCATCAGTGTTCTCCTCATCATCTGAGTCCTCGGGAAGGATCTCTGACCAAACGCCCATCCACACTGCAGGACGTGCCCGTCTCCATTCTTCCTCTTCATCCTCGACGTCGTCTTCCCAGTCGCTGTCGCTGCCATCTATCAGAGACTCCACGAAGCTCGTTTTGGACTCATGCTCACGCCGCGGCTCGGGGAAGAGAATGGCCAGCGGAGCGATCGGCTCGTACCGCTCCCCGTCAAACCGGGTGAAGAAGCGTCCCACTTCCTGATGATCGATAGGCTGGGGATCTGGGGCCAGTTGCAGCTCCTCTGCAATGATACATCCACTTCTGTTAGTGGCAGACAGAAGGGGCGCTCTACACAAGAATGGGTGCAAGATATATTGCAAGTTGCTGTGATTTGTAGACAGCCTAACAATATTTTTTCAACAGCAGCTAGGGGCGTGAGCTGCACCACGTAGTGCAACGTCCAGTTTGGCTGTGTAATGTAGAAATATTGGAACTCATGAAATAGCAATGAATACGAATCAGAGCAGATATTCCGAAAGCTGCCATGCAGACATCATCAATAGGTCAACTCAACATAGCACCTTCGTGGTGTACATAAAGCTGGTCCAATGCACCCAACCAAAATATGCCAGCGCTCTGCTCGTAACTGACATACTGGTGGGATGTCAGTGTAATGTACTCCAAATCGGTGCACAACATTTACTCGGGGAGCCTGCTCACCTTCAGCCATGTATCCGAAACGGTCACCCTCCATCAGCAAGTTGTAGAAAGGTTGCTTTTCTCCCCGCTGAAGTCCGGAGCAGACGCGACTATGTGCTATCCAGTCCTGCAAACACCACCAACCCCGAGTCAACACAATAACTCACACCACGTGGCCGTCGTAGGAGATGAGAGCGAGGGGAAACTGTGAGGCTCCGTGGAAATGCTGGTAAGGAACTTTCACGTGTCAAGTGACATACGTAGCAAAATGGTACGCTTACATGCCCATCACTAATGCACCGATTTCTACTACCAATCAAGAAGGGGAAAAACCCAGAATGAAAGAATGACACAAATGCAACATGCCTGTATGAAACAGAAAGACATATTTGTGATACGGCGATGGCATGCATTGAAAACAAATTATGTGAATGGCGGACAGGACATTGTAAAACCATAATTGACCATATTAGATACTTTAAACCCCAACATGCTGAAGACATTCTATATCCCCTCTTTCAAAAAAGATCACTGTTGGCAAAATAAGGATAGCACTTGTCACACAAATAAATATTTACCAGGCCTTCAGCGACTGCCTTTCTGTGGAAGAAGTGACAAACAACAAAAAAGTCGAGTTGACTTCTCAGGCTTTGCCACGTAACTAGATCAATTCCTTAAAAAAACAGTACAAATGGGGTCAGACATGGACTGGCCTGATCCTGTCACTCCATTTAAACCGCTCGTACCTGTGAGGCCTCGTAGTATGATGAGCACCCGTACACCACTGCCAGGCGCTCGTCGCCGTACGTGACGACGTCACCGACGCCGAACTGCCTCGGATAGTCGCCCGCTGCTCGGTCCGCCGCGCGGAGGCTCACCTGCAACACCGATGAAAATACTGACGGCGTTGCACACAACCGCGGGAGATGATTGAGCGGCATGGTATAACATGAGTAGCGCGACACAAAACATAATTGAAAAGAAATGAGCTGCGATGGCAGTACCGAGCATCAGCCAAACCAGGAACAACAAGAAGGGAAAATAGGGCATCCACAAATCCTTGAAGCAAAAAGCTCACACGCACAAAACGACGTAACATTAGCACATCTGCATCACACTTTTATGCCGATGATGCCTAGACATGGGATTAAACATGCTCGACAACGGAATTTAGCCAGCGGCAATTAGCATTCAGCATTTTAACGTGCGTTTGCAAAAACACGTACACGTAACTGACCACCATGCATGCATAACATAACATGACACACAACAGCACCACGGAATCCAACTGCACCTCTCACACGCGTACGCACAGGCACGCTTCCGCATTACGTTGGTGAAAAGCTACAAAAGCTACAGGAGTAACTTCACGCATTGGCAATTTCATCAAATCCAGTTTATTATTATTACCAGTTCCTGGACTATGGCCTCTTGTTCATCCAGGGAGCGCGTCAGCCGGTTATACATCCTCTTGAAGTGCTTCATGAGTACTTCCAAGCCACGCCTCTCGTTCTCCGCCAGTAACACGCCGTTAGCCTCGACGAATTGCTGCAGACGGAAGGCAGTGAAAATAAGGTCGCATCAGATTCCATCATTGTATCGCCACGTATTTTTTTCTGACACAATTTCGGACGCAACGAACAGCCCTTGACTGCGAGCCATGTACGAATTCGATACTTCCGTGACCCAAAGATGAGGCCAGAACGTCACCTTGCAGACGTCCGATCACATCTACATCTAAAACAATTATTAGGCATATAAAAGTGAACCAGACGTGTACTTCCGACAACGGTTGAAAACAACTGCCAAATGCCACGAAAATGCGACACCGCTGTGCCATCGCTGCCCACCTCAGCACCGCCTGATGAATGAAATCGACGAAGACGATTGGTCGAAGCCGAGGCTTTCTAGACGATTACACATCGCACACATGCTGCGTTAAGCGATTCATGTATGCTTCTTAGATTGTACGTGCTGAATTTTAAGGTCCAGCGTCATTAAACACCACTGACCTGCAGCAGGCGGCGTGCGTACATCGGTCTGGAGCGAGCCACAGCGGACATCAGGTCGTCGAGCGCAGCCATGTCCAGGCGGCAGTCGCTGCGAGCCCAGCAGGCCAGTGTCTCAAACGAGACCAGGTCGAAGCCAGTCCCTGGCCGGCGGGCTTCCGGATGGGTGGCGCCATTGATCAGGCGGCCCAGCAGCTGCCAAAAACAATGCATCACGTGAGACAAAGAGGGACATCGTATTGGCACTACAGCACACTGAAGAGTGTACACACAGCAGGACTTATCACAAGTTGTAGCGGGCCTGCTGGTACTCACAGATTCATATAAGAATAAAACACCCTGAACCTCAGACTCTGGTGCGTTCTTTGCAAAGTTCCTTTGCCAAAGGCAGGCATATAACTACTCGTTAAACAAAACGGCAGATTTTTCAACAAAAAATCCACGTACCCTATATAACAGGGCCTGTGCTCCCAGAATTTGCAACATCAGATGCATCACGTACCCCTGCTCTGGGGAAGGGTTCCAGCATCTGAAGGTCCATGTCCGGATGTACAGCATTCAACTCCTCCAACACCTGCTCTCTGGATAGCTGCATGCCGCGACGGACAACGTCGATGAACAGGTACTCTTCACTGTCCCTGCGTGAGGAGCAGCACGTCAAGACATCGTGCACAATGAACTGCATGCATTTATGCACGCATTACGTCAATTGCAATGCATCAATGTGCGACACACAATTTCAGTCACAAAGAAACTGGCACAAAAGCACATTCATAAAAAGGTAAACAAGACAAGACTAAACAAGACAAACACAGTCGGTGCGAAATTGTTGCATTTGCACAAGATGACAACACATCATGCATCAATACGATTGGCTTGATACAACATGGATGCTATATTTAGGAAATGAATATCTATTTTTAAGGAAATAATGAATGTCATTACCCACAAATCATACGTAACACCACGTCACTATTTTGGTCTCCTTCCTCCGTACCGTAGTTACCAATTGCTCTAAAGAAAATGCTTATAGGACCAAATATAACGGTGAATTTGAAACTTTTAACGAACAGAGAAGTGATGCACTTACCAGAGCTGATTTCAAGAATAAATGACTTTGTTGAAAGAAACAAACACATCAAAAGGCAGGCCTGATCATGAAAAATGCATCAAAGTCTTTGGCATCAAGTGATTACAAAAACTGGTGAATAGATGCACGTCGTGAAAGCAGGAACACCCAAAAAGACGTGACTTGAGCAGCCAGTCTGTCTATTTAGCGTCAATGGTGCCAGAGGACCCATTCCCCATGACCCTTACCACAATGCTTACGTTCGGTGCCAGCAGACCATCGAGCTATGCGGGAACTGCACATTGTGGAGGTTGACACCCAGCATGCCAGCTACCGAGGAGTAGACCGTCCCCATTACAGTCTGCGTCCCGGAGCCGGCACAGTGGAGGTGGCGACGAAGGTAGAGCACCTGAAAAAGGAAACAGCAAGCCATTTAATGCATTGTGCTGGAGGCAACAGTAGCAACCTCCACACAACAAGAGCAAACGGCCCATCACACCATTCAGTCACAGAGCGAGTAATATACTACAAAACGGAGATCACACTTGCTGAAATCAAACATCGCCTATTAGTAACGACCTCATTGACGAGCATTTTATCATGACTACCATGGTCAGTCGTCAAAGTCAGCAATTTTCACGGAGACTCTGGATTCTAGACTGTGCAGACATCGCAACAGGGTGTTCGGTGTTAAGCCATCTGACAGGAGCCGCATAATGAACCTTACAACGAACGGGCGGAAACGCATGATCCACAGTATGCTTCGCAGTTCACAGCCCCGCACGGAAAACACCATCAGGCAAAACAGGTCAGAAAGAGAAGTCTGCGCTTGTCCTGTGTGTGATTTCACCTACTCCAACGTCCAGGACACATTGATGAATATTTAATGCAGTACACTCACCAGTGTGTTCAGCTCGGCAGCCGGTGCGTACGCCGGCTCTTCATCCTTCATCAGGGCAAGCTGGTCATACAGTACAATGTTCAGCACGTCCAGGAGCATCAGTGTCTGGTCGTCCGTCCACAGCGAAGGTCCGAACGGGTTCTTTTTGCACGTATCCCAGGCGGCGGCCGGGTGCTCCGGGAGCTTCCGACGAAGCTCGTCCAAAACCAGGCCGGCGACCTTCATGTAGCAGCTGTAAAAACCACGCCATGTCAACGCTCGCATGTACGCATGAAAGGTCGTCTTTGTTCACGGGGGAAGGGGAGGATGGAGGACGAATGTTGCAAAGCTAAGACTGTATCCAGATTTGAGATTAGTGCCTTGTATCCCGTTCCTCTGGCGAAAACCACGATCACACTGGCATACTAAGTTTGACCTAGCTATTTGCTACACCATGCGTCAAGTCCTGTTGATGCCCCTGTAGTAAAAACACAGCGCAGAGTGGCATTTGACTAGAGAGCGACAACATTGAAAATGCCATAACCACAGGTAACAGACGCCTGCAGTCAGCTATCATCGGCACAAATAAACACAGAAAAGGGCTGTGAGATTAGTTGTGTACTTGTGCCCATCAGGAAGAGCTACATACACATTAGAAACACAGTCGAGCTGGCAAAACATGTTCGTGCCAAACTTTGAATTTCCGCATGGAGATCGAGCATCTGGTAAGGAGATGAAAGACTCACGCCTTAAGACTGGACTCTCGGTTGTTGGTTTGCTCCGGAACCATCCAGAGGCTCATCAGATAAAACGCTTCGGGCACGTTCACATGCTGCGCTGGGCGCTGCATGTACTCCCGGAACATGGGCAGCAGCACGACGTCTCGCTGGATCTCGCGGAACAGCATCCGCGCATAGTAGCGCAGAGACAGGTCATCATCCCTGCCAAAAAAAGCTCGAATTACACATATGCCTAACACAGCATCTGTCCACTCCGGAGACCAGTTGTGATGTCGGAGGCTTATATATAAGTCAATGAGTAAAACTTTTTGAGCGAATAGTTTGGTTTGGTGTTCAGATTACTTAGGCGATACCAAAGCATATGAAAAGTGCATGCAGGTAGTGCTGGAGAATAAACCAAGGTACTGGACAGAACAGCCTGGTACGTACGATACTGGCAAGCTGCTGAGATACGATAACAGAAGGCAACCCTAGAGGAAGACGGGGTAATGACACTGGAGTGAAAAATTGATCCAGTCTTGGTTCTGTCCCACAAAATGTCAGGGATAAGATTGCCATTCCAAACTAAGAGGAAAGCGGGACAGAGCGACAAGAGACACTGGCACGCTCCTTGAGAAATGGCCACCGTTTCTCAATATGGCCCAACTGTCAGAAGTATGAGAAGCTACGTAGTTCAAGACAAAAAATTTAGAGAAATGAATACTTCAGACTGTGGGTGATCTACACCATCAGCGTTCAGACGGCAAAGGGCACGTGAAGGATGATACGAAGGACATAACACGTGCAGTACCTATGTGACTAAGAATTCATGGTTAAAAAATTGCATTCAGCTGAGCAAACTGCATGCCACCAGACCACCCGAAAAATGTGATCCAACTTACGGACAGTGTTGGCGGGGATAGATGACCTCCAGGAGGGCATCCCGATTAAACAGGGTACCATGGACGGGCACCAGCTTGCGGAACTCTTCCATGGCGGGGTCCGGCAGGCAGTGGACTGAGTAGCATCTGTCGGCCATCTTGGCTAGGGCCATGCGCAGGTGGTGGCCAGCCGAGGCGCGGAACCTCGCAGTACGCCGCCAGCTGCGGCCGCACCGCTCAAACACGCGCAGCAGGGCAGGCCGGCACGAGGGCTGCAACAAGCGCGGGTACCTGCGAAACAAGAACACAAGGTCACGACTGAGGCAAATCGGCACGATGGGAGGTCTCTTGGGTGGAAGACGTGCCTAAATATCACGCCTAGCTCAATAATCTTGGTCAAAACATTGGGCACAGCGAGCGTGATTGAATCAATGACATCTTCAGTCAGCATATGCAATGAAACGTGACGCACACCACCACCCACACCGCATTTTCCTCACCATACCATCACTGCAACTGGTTATTAGCAAGATGATCAGCATCTTTATATTTCTCGAGACATTTGTTTCTACTTGGATAGGGCTGAATAAAGTAGATGCCCATAAATCAACAGTTGTTTGAAGCAAAGAAATTCCAATTTTTGGTTGTGATGTGAAAAAGATGGGTTGCTTTTGACCACTTTTGATTATCATATCAAATATAGCTGAGTTTCTTTTAGTAGTGCAGCTGTCCACTACTGGTGTCATGCATCAGTTCTTTTGTGGTGTGCTATTGTTACAAGACCAATGTGAAGTTCGTTTAATATGCTCATCACCATTTGAGAGATGGAAATAAAGGATTGGTGGAAAATTATGTGGATCAACAGAATGAAGATCCAATAACAACTGTTGGTTGTCCATGAACCATTGACCTAGACAACCTCAGTTATTTGCATTTATCACTATAAAGTATATCACTGTATGGTTTACAAGATGTTATAATACCATCATTGAATTAGCCAACAGCTGCTTATTTTCTAGCACTAGGCTCCGTCCCCTGCAGCACTGGTTTGTGAACTTGTCAAAACTAGCTTGCATAAAATGTCACAGGGTATAGTTTAGCACTACAATAAATTAGAAGAACACTTGATATCCTACAGTCAAAATTTCAGACATTTATCAATACATGACATTTACATGCAATATACATTTACATGCATAATTCATGCAACAAATGACATTTATCAATACCTTCCACTATTTGTGTATGGTTGAATGGAAAAGACAGCATAAGAGCCTTTTAAAAGACAGTAGCAGCAACAAGACACTAATAAATTTTTTAGGTGGAGCATCTTTTACCGAAGCCATCACCAACACTCTTCATCCTTTGTTCAAAATGCCATCCCTGTTACTGGCATTGGTTGCATAAAGGTAAGGTTTTGCTTATTGAGATAATTTAGCATATGAATGAAATTTGGAATGCATGCATGCATTTGGAATGAAACATCATCATGAAACCCTTCCCATCTAAGCAGAATAGGATTGCAATGCCAGGTAAAATTCAACAAAAGATGTTCCAAATGAGGTTCATGAGGATGATTTGCAATGAAAGCTTTGATCAGCTGTCTGCCCTCCTTTGTCATTTGACAAATGGACTTTACCACACACTTATCAGCTGCACTGCATTTCCAGAACCCAAATTCAAGGTCTGCACAGTGTCTAACAAACAATATGTGCTACACCCAAATTCCATGTTGCATGTGAGCTTTACAGGTAGTAAGTGCAAAACATACTTCTCCCTGATATTATAATTTGCCTTCAGAAAATCATCATCCCAATCAAACACTATAGGCATTGATCAGGCCACGTGCAAAAAAAAACATTATGGATGACACTTTAGGTCAGTTTGACTTGTGTATAGCCTAGCATTCAATTCCTTCTAAAATGGCCAAACACTCTTCAGAAACAACTTAGCCATTACTGCACAGCAGAAGCATAAAAAAGTATGGAAGTTGACATACATTTGTCAGTAATTGCATCACAGAACCAGTCAGCTGAGCGTAATGAGGGTACACTCTTCGCAACTGCTGGGTGAATCACTGCAGTAGTTGGCACTGTCTTAAGTCAAAAATATGCATCCATGGGTACATACAGACATCTAAGGTGTACATTTACCAAATTTGTCTGATTGCATTCCATCTTGCAATAATTTTTAGATGTCAGCTGTAGCAAAAGACTGAAAGATCACAGCCAGTGGCAAAATTCATCTTTCCAGCAATCTGACATCCTAAGAGCAGGAACTCACCTGGACTCAAATCCAAACTTCCATACTTTCTCTGAAGTATGGACATCATTAAGCCTCTTGCACACTTGTGACACAGAAGCAAGATCTTCTACGTGCAGGAAACACAAGATGTGTTCCAAAATTTCCGTTGGCAGGGAAAGCAGGGATGTGTCTGCATTCTGCTCTCCATTGAGCCAACGCATCCCGTTCTTCTCGTTCGAAAACTCCGTAGCATCCATCAGCAGCATTCAACAATCGCGTGCGCTGTTTCAAATATCAATAGTAGATTCCAAGCTCAGCAGATTCAGCCTTGCACGGATAAAAACATACACGAATCGGAGCGCCGGAATAGAAACGGAAGTCAAATGCGGCGGTTAACGGTTCGAGAACTGCGGCACGTTACGGTCGAGGCCGTTCAAACCTTCCAATGAGAAGCGGGGATTTGAAACCAGTGCCGTGTGGCCGAACCGGATGCGAATGCTCGTGCGCGCCGTAACATCAGTGAAAGTCGCAATTTTTTTGTTAGGACAAGGAGGGAGAAAAGGTTGCAGCCAGGGGCGTCACTTATTATATCCTTTCGGAATGACCGAGGCAACTAATGCTTACATGAGCCTCCCCCGTCTCACCTCACAATACTCCTTTCAGCCTCGGAATACCAATGAGCAAAGAGAGAATACTTGGTCAAATAAAGATCAAACAGCCATCTTGTCTTAGTGGTAAATGTCGCAGTTTCCTAAACGCATCACTAATGCGACAATGTATATCCTACACCACCCATCTTGTTGTACCATGTAAGGGTGCTGACCTACGGCTGGTGAAATTAGGCCATGGGCTCAGCGACCACAATATTAAATGAATCGTTCCATCCGATGTAACAGGGGAGTGTTATATCTTACGGAGCCATACATCTCGTTAATTTCTTAGGCAACATAACAATCAAACTGATGCATTTTAATAGCCCAAGGTCAAGAACAAAGGTTAGATCAAGTCAAGAAATAACCTGTTTGTTGCCGCAACTTAACGTGTAGGATAGTTTCTTGTGCCCTTTACAAGTCCTTGAGAGCAAAAACCGCATTATGCACCTTCCATGCGGTTCTTAAAGTTCAGAAAAGACTGCGCACCTAGAAATCACAGGTGAACTTTTTTGTTTTTAGGAACATACCGCCTGGCATAAGCCTTGATGCTTTTTCAAGTGCAAAAATGAAATAGTCTTGAAACTCTTGGTCACATTTAGCCTACAAAGGTCGAAAAATGTCATTAAATGCAAATGTGCACTAGGTACCATTTGCTTTGCACCAGCATCATCTGGATGCAATGTTTGCATCAGACGGTCTTGTTTCGTGCAAACGGGTGGGCGAAGGGGAGGGAGGAACACTTCAGGCATCGATGTGAAACCAGACATTTTTGCTCCTGTTTGACTAGACTGCGATCATTTAAGAGCCTTAAATCTTTACACATATGAATTGCACACAGCTCAAAATACCTCTGGATTTGGCTTCTTTAGCTTTGTTGCTTTCCGAGATCTCAGGTGACCGGCTTGACCTTCCCACCCGAGCAAAGGGCATTCGAACGGAATGTGTTCACCCGTCATTGATTGGGTTCGAATAAGTGTTTGGTAGTGGCGGCGAATGACACTGGGTTAAATGATTCGAAAAATGGAATTGAAAGCTTGGAGATGGCAATCTATTTAACAAACACTGCACAAAAAGCTGATGACAGGAAGTCAGGGTGTCAAAGTACATCAGACATAGACGTGAAAGTCATAATTAAACATTTGAAGATGTTGCGTAACTAATGACGCTGACGTAACTGGAAAGCGAATAAGCCGAATTTGTTTTCGAAAGCGTTAACACAACATAAAAAACATCTACATGACAATTTAGTGACCAAGTAGCAGTGAGGTATTCCGTTAAACTTTCACTTATATATTCAGTGAAATGCTGCACTACCCACAAAATGTCTTTTACTATACGTACGTGATCTGTCGACAGCCCTAGGTGCAGCGACAGCCCAACGGCGACAGAGAGCGGCGGCTTACGGAGTTGGCCTGCGCACACAGCGGAACACGTCCGGACCGATTACAGCCCAAGCGGTCTGCACGCAGTGTGTGGCCTGCGGTGGGCCGCCGCCAAACGACCTGCCACCGGTAAAGGCGTTGTCAGGAACGTGTGTGAATGCTAGACACGGTGAGGACGGCTGCAGGCTCAAGGGCCAGCTGTGCGACGGGTTGGAGACTGCCGACTAGCCACCAGCACGGGCGTTGTCCGGCACCTGGTACCGATGGCAGCAGCCTCCGGCGCCATCCAACAGGTCGCGCTAACCAGGCATGCCGGGTCAGCCCAGTCACGCCGGGGTCGCGCGCGGCCAGCTAGCAATGGCGGGGTCAGGTATACTCGAGCAGGAGGCCACTGAGAGCCGAACTGTCTCCGGCAAGGACGGTGTCTGCTGTCCTCTGACGTTACTATACCCTACTATGTAGATCCACTGGCTCCTCTTTCTTTGGGTATCTTTCGCAATCCGTTTGTATCTGTTCCCGCTGCCGCTGCCGCTCGTACTTCGAGTTGTGAGGCTCCATGCGTGCAAACGTTATCGCCATGCAGAACGAGTTGTACTTTTTTTCAATCACCGAAGCCCGACGTAATTCTTTTAGAAATTTATGTAAAAAATAGTATAAAGCAAGCCATGATGAAGCGCCGCATCATGGGTCATGGACAATGTCCGTGCTGTCTCACTGCCTACAAAAAGTGGGCCTTTAGTGTATTCAGAGTCGCCTTGTATTCATCCAAAGGAAAAATGGCATTCGTTTAGTGGCATATTGTGCATGCATATACGCATTGCTACAAATATTGCACGGTTTCGTTCCATATGACGCACACGCAGGCCGACGTCGGTCCTTTGTAAAACTGCGTTACGAACCGCAGGAGGTACCTACCAACGATAAATGTAGACAAACAGGATACAGTTATCGGCGTAACTGAAGGCAAACACTTGAGAACACTTTGCAGCTATGTAAGCAAGAGGCCATGGCGACCTAAGGCATAACAATCAACACATTTCAATGCCTGAATAAATGGCTGAATATCACTGGTGAGGTTTCCCACAGCCAAAACTGCATTGCAAGTACGAAATCACTCGTCACATGTCACTGATATGATTCTAATGAATGCACAGGTGGTAAAAGCACATATTTATACAGTTAGCATCAGAAACACAAGCGATGGCACGGACAATTTTCACAGACAAATGTACGCACTAGGGAAAAATTATCATCACGGCAAGCCTGCAAGCACTGAGCGCCTATGATCGTCTACGTCAATACAACGCGAGCAATCTAAGAGAAATGCCACTGGTTCGGTGCATACATAGCACCTAGAAATGAACATACACATGTGTACGGCCAAACAGAGTAACTGATGCAGGTGAGGTACTCAGAACCCCCGTGTACTTTTCTTCAGAGCCACAACGTGGACATCAGTGTTTCACTGGGCCACTGTCAGCGGTCACGGCATCACCATCAGTGTCCTCCTCATCGTTTAAGTCCTCGGGGAGTGTTTTTTGGTCAAACGCCGGTCCACACTGAGGGAGGTGCCGGTCTCCATTCCTCCTGTTCATCCTCGACGTCGTCCTCCATGTAGCTGTCACTGCCATCTATCTGTGACTCGAAGAAGCTCGTTTTGGTCTCGCGTTCACACCGCAGCGCCGGGAAAAGAATGTTCGGCGGGGCAATCGGCTCGTACCGATTCCCGTCGAACCGGATGAAGAAGCGTCCCACTTCCTGAAAATTGATAGGCTTGGGATGCGGATCCAACTGCAGCTCCTTTTCAATTATACAAACACTTCTGTTAGAGAATGCAAAAGGCGCTCTACACAACAATGAGTGCAAGACATATTGCAAGTTTCTGTGATTTATGGACAGCTCAGGAATATTTTTCACCAGCAGCTAGGAGCGTGAGCTGCACTATGTAGTACAATGTCCAGTTCGTTTAATGTAGAAATATGTGAAATTATGGCATAGCAATGAATACGACTTGGAGAAGATACTCCAAAATCTAACTTGAAGACATCATCAATAGTCAACTAGACATAGCAGCTTCGTGGTGTACATAAAGTAGGTTCAATGCAGCCAAACAAAATGTGCCAGCACTCTGCTGATAGTTGACATACCGGTGAGATATCAGTGTAATGTGCTCCAAATTATTGCGGAACATATATTCGGAGAGCCTGCTCACATTCACCCATGTATCCGAACCGGTCACCCTCCAGCAGCAAGTTGTAGAAAGCTGGATTTTGTCCCCGCTGAAGTCCGGAGCTGATGCGACTTTGTGCTATCCAGTCCTGCAAACAAAAGCAGCACCGAGTCAGCACAATAACTTAAACCGCACAGCCGTCGTAGGAGATGAGGGCGAGGGCAACTGTGAGGTTTCGTGGAAATCCTAGTTAAGAACTTCCATGTGCCTAGTGACAACTGTACCAATATTGTGCGCTTACATGCCCGTCATTGATGCACCGATTCCTATTACCAGTCAAGCAGGGGAAAAACCCATAATAATAGACTGACACAAATGCAGCATATCTGTAAGAAAGAGTAATACATATTTGTGATACAGCAATGGCATGCGTTGAAAGCGAATTACATGCAAGGCAGACAAGACATCACAAAATTGTACGTGACCATGCTAGACACATTAAACCCAACATATTGATAACATTTAAGATATTCTCTTTCAAAAAGCGTATGGCTGTTTGCATTGTTAGGATGGCACAAGTCACACAAATGAATATTTACAAAGCATTCAGCGACTGGCTTTCCGTCTGAAAGGTGACAGAACAACAAAAAAGTTAACTCGACTGCCCAGAATATCCCATTTAATCAGATCAATGATTTACAAAACCGTACAATTGGCGAAAGACATAGACTACCCTGATCCAATAACTCCATTTACATCGCTCGCTATCACCACAGCCAGGTACTCGTCGCCGTACGTGATGACGTCATCGGCGCCAAACTGGCTCGGGTAGTCGCCCGTAACTTGGCCCGCCGCACGGAGGCTTACATAAAATACCGATGGAAGCAATGGCGGCGTTGCACACAACCATCGGAGATGATTGAGCGACATGGTGTAGAATCAGTAGCGGGCACGAAACGTAGCGGAGTACAAATGAGCTGTGGAGACTGTACCGATTCATATTCAGGGAAACCAGAAACTAGTAAATTGACCAAACGGGACATTCATAAATACTTGAAGCAAATGACTCGCAGGTTGGCAATGATGTGGGAACAAACGTAGCTGAAAAAACACCATATACACAATATATCAGACAACATGTTGACACCATGACGTCGCACAAATCTTCCAAAGCGACCAGAGTATGAACAAATTCATATACACAGGTCTGAAGGAATACGCACAATTGGATTGGTGCCCCAGACCCATTTGTACAGACCCATGTAGGCAGGGGTGGTGAAAGCGTATTCTTTGTCGCCGACTAAATTTATGCAGACGTCATTGCCGCCATCAGGGTAACGTGATACCACATGATATGAGATGGCAATGACGTCCATGCACAGAAGTGCCATCAGTAATCGGCGTATCACCGAAGTCCTCTTGCAGCACCGCACCTTGCAATATCATGCACATAATCGAAGCATTCATTTCTACAGTATCTTTCAACTCATGCCACGATAAATGTTCCTGCGAAGAATGCAGACACGCCGGCCATAGCAAATGGGATAGTCCAGTCACAAAAGCAGTCTTTTCCCATCGTTGGGACTCGCCGCCGCCTCACATCTAAGTAAAACATGCGCTCAGGCTGGGCATCAAATTTTCCCTCCCTCGAAGGTCTTTCCGGAATGGTTTCCGAACAGTGCGGTGTGGTTGGGCTGAATTCTGCATGGCTGCAGACAGTAGAACAGCGGATCGTTTGGCATCAGCAATTAGGAAGTACCTAGTAAGATAGCTGATCTACGGTAGATAAAACTCAGGCCATGGACCCAGTGAAATCAATTTCTAGCGAATCTTTGGATCTAATGCAACACCCGTGAGGTAAACGAAGTCACAAATCTTTAAAATACTTCCTTAGCCAATGCAACAATGAAATGAAAAAATTCCATTAATCTGGTGCGCATTTCAAGTTTATTGATAACAGGAGCCGCCTTACACCTTCCGTGGACTTCCTGTAGGTCAGTAAGGGGCACTGACCTAAAATGACCCATGTGAACGCTTTGTTACCAGGAACATACCGCCTAGCGTAACCTTCATCGCTTATTCGATTGCAAAGCTCAAGACAGCCTTGCATGATTTTGGTCCCCACAACATTCGAGAGGCAAAACAAGGTCACTGACCTTTAATGAGCATGTGAACTTTTTCTTAGAACAGGTGTCTAGGTTCAGGGGGCACTTTGAAAACCAATCTGGGGTTTGACCTCGTTTGACCCTATTTGACGCAGAAGCCCTAAAGTATGACCTTAGTGGTTTCATATACAGGCCAATACACCCTGTGAATTTTGTGTCTTTAGCTTTCTTAGTTCATGAAATCTCACGGGAGGTCAAATTGATACCCCACCCGATCGAAGAGTATCCATCCGGCCAACCGGGAGCGTTTTATGCTTGGTCTAGGCTTGATTTGTTATCTACGATGGCGAGAAAATAACGGTGAGCGACCTTGAGTGCCAGGGCAGCTGAGCACACGACAGGAAGCTAACCAGTGGCAAGCAACACTGGGGAATGATTTCCGACATGCGTGCACCCTCGAGGCCGTGTCCCCGTATGGAAAACCACGTGTGCGCTTCGAGCCCCTTCCCATCAATTATGTTACTCTTCACCATACTTTGGCATGCTCGAGGCCTGCCGCGACATGTGTTGCCTGGTCGGCGCCTTTCGCTGCACCCCAGCAATGTGTACACACAGGCTTAAACTGGGGGTCTAAGCTGCCTGGATAGGAAGAAGCAATATATTCGTTTCCGAGTTGGGCTCACATTAAGATTAAGGCCACTGTGCACGCGCTGAGCAAGAGGTAACGGGGCATGGTGGAAAAAAGAGGCACCGGAGTCGCGGAAAGACAGGATCACAAAACTGTTCGCAGAAACAAGTTCTAGTTGTTTCATGTTCTTGTCACGCTGAGAAAAAACACACACACACAAAACACAACCATTTAAGGCTGCAGCTCAACTTTAAAAGGCTGTTCGAAGCTTCCAGAAACCGAGGGCACGAGAAATTTCAGGCTTAAGCTTACTAACTTCTCTCCGTTTAAACAAAGGCATAATGTGTGTTTCCACCAGCGTGACACGAACGAATTATTGCCCACCCTGGCCGTCTCTTTTAGTCTGGTACGAGGCAGCGCGGACACCAAACCGACTAGCAAAGCGGTGTCCAGGCGGCAGCCGCTGCGGGCCCAGTAGGCCAGTGTCTCGACCGAGGCCAAGTCAAAGTCGGTCCCTGGCCGGCAGGGATCCGGCTGGGTGGTGCACTGGATCACGTACCTCAGCAGCTGCCAAAACACAGTATACATGGGAAGATGGGAGAACAGGCACAGTGACATCGAAACACACTAAAGAACGTGCATAGAGCAGGGATAGACACAATAGGTCCGGGTCTATCATGTGCCAGCCGGAGGTAAGGCATGAACATAGCAATCGCAATCAAATTTGGTAATACGTCCTATATGGGCTCTTACTAGATACGGCTACCAAAATGGCGTCAAATGACAAGTAATCAATTTGACATAGTTTGAGCAAAGGTTGTGCACATTGCTTACGCCACTGGCTTGATGAACAAAGGCTTGAGAGGCGAATACCCCACTAGGCCTTTTCTGAAGCAGCTGATCAACTCGCTGAACTGTTGCCAATCAAGCTTAGTAACACCGTATTCAGTCACAACAGACGTGCCAGGAGTGGTATGCAAAGGTGATATGAGAGAACCGTAGAAATGTTTGTGACATATCGGACTTCTTGAGAGTACGTCACAAACATCTCTGGCCTACGGGTCGGCTTAAATCTTACCTCTCCGAACCAATAACTTCTGCATTTCATTTCATTACCTGGTCATTGGGGCTATACAAGGCACTCGGCTGGTCATGAAGTATCGCCATTTACTAATATAAGGGACATTGTTTTGATGCTGTGATAATCTCATCAGTCTATATGCCAATATATACCTGCATGAGGATTTTCCAGTGTGTGTGCACATTTGTCGATTGTAGGTGTCACGTCTAGAACTGTTTTACTACGAAACAACCGTTGTGTTTTCGTACGTCAGATGTGTCCAGTGTCATCAATGTTTGTGACCATAATGTATCAACGCATAAAATAAAGCATATGATAATTGCAGTTGGTCCTATGTCAAGGCGTCAGAAGATTCCAGTGTTCGGAAGGCCCACTATTTTCTGAGGGATGGAATGCTGTGGACGCCCTGATCCACACCGCTGCCGTGGTTTGGAATGCCTGGTAGTTTATTTTGTGCGGATCTTTGAAAATCCCTTTGTAAGGGCATGGTAAGAGCCATTCAACCTATGTCTGCTACCGTTTTGAATTTGGTTGACTCCATGTGCTATTATCAACTCTATGAAGAACGATTAATACGATCGGTGCCGCAGGCCGTGCGAGTGTCACTGTCCGAAAATTGTAAAGTTTCAGCGGCGTGGCTCATACCTGCCTGTCGGGTATAGGATGTGCTTGTATTCTTTTGGACTGCTTAGCTACTGCTTTGTAAGTTTCAGCATCACTTTGCACAATACTTTCGGAATTCTTTGAAGCGTTCCAGAAAATTAAAATTTTATAGAGCAGGACATTTTGCCAACTCCCAGCAGTGCCCCAACTGCATCTCCCCAAACTTCACTTGGAAAACTTAATACCAAGCTGCGTGAAAACTGAAAAAATGCGCCAGTGCTGCCATCTATCAACGGGTTAGAGATACTACGATTGGTAATATCGCATGGCTCGTTTGACAGCACGTCAACGTCACACAAACGCTCCACGATGCCATAAAAAAATCAGGTACTGAAAAGCACAGTTATCAACTATAACAGTTCTCCTATTCAGAGCGGTCTTCGCCTCTCCTAATCAGCCGCTGCCACTTAAAAGTACACTGATAATTATAAGCATGTTGATTGCATCCTACGTGATGATTGCTTCAATCTCATTAAATCTGGCACCTTGCTTTTAACTAGTACAGTTAAGATCTTTCGAAAACCTGTGATTTTACGTCTCGGATGAGAGAAATGTGGACCGTCACCAGCAATGCGGCTGTTAAACACGCAAACCTAAACGCATTTAATCACTTCGTTGATCAACAAAACAACTTTGTGGGCCCATAGTCAGCAAATGCTTTCTTAACCAGTGATTTCCAGTGCGGAGAAGCTAAACACATTTTTTATGTTTTTTCTCACGTTGTGCATCACGTTTGTTCCGAATTAAAAAGTCAGTTTTCCATCAGTCACGATTCCTTTTGTTGCACTTGGTAAATCGTGTGTTGCTATTTTGTTTTACACGTATGATTTCACTCTGGATTACCGCTTCAGCGCATGATTTATGTGACAGGCAAATTGATGAAATGTTGCCGTTGTGCTAGTGCCCTCAACCCAGCACTGGCTCGTGCGCTTGGCCCACTAACGTAGCTCGGCACGGATTTCTAGGAGTTGTAGATGACGCCACCTACGGTGATGGCGCTGCCTACGGTGGTGCTGCCGCCTACAGGTGACGCCGTCTGCAGATCGGGTCCGTTGGGGCAATTTTGTCAAAGCGCACAAAGCGGTTCTTTCTCGTGACGTTGCACTTGGCAACGTGACTAAAGACGCAGGGGACACGATGTATTCGCCACCCTCCCTCTGACACTGTAATCGGCATGACAGTAAGACACGTGGTTAGGTATATGATTATTATGAGCCTGGAGATGTGGTCGTCCAAAAAAATACCTCCTCAAACTGGCCAAGCCGGTAAAGCCCTGCGATTTTTGGCCAGCGATGCTTATCGGGCACGCGCCACCGCTTGCAGTGCGAGTTGCGGGTCCCCACACGCGTTAGAATTTCGCCACGCTACAGGGCTCCTATTTGTTGAATACTATTTGAAGCGCACCGTAGTACGTTCAATAATGTTTGCCAAATACAAGATGGACAGCAATCCATGACAGAGCAACGTTGCATAGGTCATGGCAGAGTGTCCGTATCATCGTATTAATTAGAATACTGCGGTCTTAAGTCTACTGAAAGCTGTCATCCCAGGACGCATTGCAAAATGACTAGCATATTATGTATGCTCACTGAGCATACATAATATATGTATGAACATGTACAATGTCTGTATGCAATATGTATGAGAATTGCTCATACCCATTGCTACAAGTAATGTAGAGCTTGGTACCATCTGACGTACACGAATCCCCGAAGTCGTTGCTTTGTGAAACGGCGCTACCAACTATAAAACGGATAATAATACCTGGGACATATAAAGTCATACATCGTGCCTACCACCGATCAGTGTACATACACAGGACATAATCATCGGAGTAAAGGCATGGACACGGCTTGACAATATATCACAGCTATGTAAGCATAGCCCGAGATAAATTAAGGCATAGCAATGAACACACATCTTAATGCCTAAGTAAGTTAAGACATTCATATCACTAATCACTATAGACACACACACACACACACACACACACACACACACACACACACACACACACACACACACACACACACACACACACACACACACACACACACACATACATATATATATATATATATATATATATATATATATATATATATATATATATATATATATTACTATAAGTATATTATTATACCCGAGCAGCGGTCACGGAGAGCCGAAATGTCGCCGGCAATGGCGGCGTCAGGTATACCCGAGCAGCGGCCACGGAGAGCCGAAATGTCGCCGGCAATGGCGGTGTCTAAGGTATCCTAACGTTACTAATACCCTGCTATGTTGATTCCCTACCTCCTCTTTCCCTGGTTATTCTTCGCAATCCGTTTGCATCTGTTCCCGCTGCTGCTGCCGGGGCCACGGGTGGTTCTGGATTCACCAGCTGCATCATATCCCACAGCGACCAGATATTATTCGTTGAAATCATCCGTCTCATAAGAATGTTGAGCTATCGTGTATTTGACCATTCTCCGAAGACCTTGCTATTCTTTATGATTTGCCAGGCTTCTGAGGGGATAGGCTCATTGTCGTGCATCACGTTGTTGGAGATAAACACGTTGTTGGCTACCTGAACTGTCACGTTGGGGCTTGGGAAAAAGGGCGGGGCTTCCTCGGCTCCTTCACTGCGTTGCACGGTTGGCACATGGCGAAGTTCATGAAACAAACATAAATCGCTTAGCTTTCCCTGGTTTGCGGGTCAAGTCTCCGTGGGGAATGTCAATGTTCCCTGATGCGATATCGACACCGCATATTTTGGCTACGTCAATCATCAGCTGGTTTGTTGACTTGTTATGGCCTCCCTCGGAAATGACACGGATATTAGCACGTGCTCGGGTGGGGGTCAAATTGACCGGCCCCCGAAGGTTTTTCCAGAATGGTTTCTGAACGGCACAGTGTAGCCGCGCCAAATTTTGCAAAGCTGAACACAATTGAATAGCATATCGTTTGGCATGAAACATTTAGATATACCGTGAAAGTGCTGACCTTTGGCAGGTCAAAGTCAGGCCATAGTGTCAGCGAAGGCAATCTCAAGGGAATCATTTAATTTGATCCAACAACGGAGTCTTAGACGAAGAAATACATCTCTGAGTTGCTTTCTTAGGCAACACAACAGTTGAATGAGCAAATAACATTGACCTTAAGTCAGGTATGAATGTCACACCAAGGTCAAAATCATCCTGTTTTGCTACTTTAGGGTTTGCTGTATGGGATAGTTTCTGGTACTCCTTTCAAATTTATTGTTGGAGGGAACCGCATTAGACATTTTCCATGGACTTCTTAGAGGTCAGAATAAATCACTGACCTAAAATGGCCCAGGTCAACATTTTGTGTTCAGAACATACTGTTAGCCTAATCTTTGTCGCTTAGTTAAATACAAACTCAAAGCAATCTTGTATTATTTTGGTCACTTTGACCTTCAAAAGGTCAAACAGTCACTGTCCTAGAATGATGGTAAGACCCTTTGCTCAGAAACGGTTACCTAGGTTCTGCGGGTGCTTTGGAGACTAACCTGGAACTTTACTTTTTTGACCGTTTTGTCCCGAAGGTCATGACCTATGAAGCTGAAACTTTGACCTAATGTAGATCACGTACAGGTCAATACACCCTGCGCGTTTGGTGTTTCTAGCTTTCTTAGTTCCCGAGATCTCAGGTGCGGTGCAAATTGCCCCCCCCCCCGATCCGAGCGAAGGGTATCTAGCCGACTGCCCGGGAGCGTGTTAAGGCGGAGACGTCTAGAGCAATGTTTCAGGTCATTTAGTTTATGCTTGGATTTCCTCTTCCCCCCCCCCCCCCCAACCCCTTATTCCTTGATCTGTTCATCCTTATCGACCACAGCTTCGGCCACGGTCGCCGTCACCTGCTCCTTGACAGAATTCAGGAGGTTTCCCTGCTTCACCGCGTTGATCACCACTCTCTTGATGGCCTTGTCCATCCTAATGGAAGTCACTTGTCAGTCACCAGTCAGTGCTGAGTCGCGGACACTCACTCGGCTCGGCCGGTCACTCCGCCAGCGTAAAAGGGGAGCGAGCGGGTGGACGGAGCAGGTGACGTGCGATCCGACTGGGGCGATGGTCACAGGTAGCCTGATGCCATTTGCCATTGCCCAAACTTTCCGAGGTCACAAACATGAGCTTACATGAGCATGACGTGACATGACATGACAAACGTGAGCATTTATTTCTCTTAAATTTTTCGCATTTTTCCTCTCGTTCGACATATGGTCGCAACGATATGTGCACGCTGAAAATAAAATAAATACTAAACCGGCAAAGGCGCTGAAGACATGTGATTTCTGGCCAACGAAGATTACCGGGCCTCCGCCACCGCTCGCAATGCGAGTTGTGAGGCTCCGCACGTGCAAGCAATTTCGCCATGCACGACAACCTCTGCTCATTGATTATAACTGAAGTTCGACGTAATTCCTGTGGCAGTGCGGAAAAATTCATTTTAGTTGGAATGAAATGTAAAGATTTAAAAGTCACCCTCGCACTCATGACAAGATAAGAGCGTTATTCAAATTGCATCAATTCATAAGCCATACGCCAATCAAGGCCAAGAAAATACAGTTGTCGAGGAGTTTATATCTGATGTTTGTGAGCGCGTTTCTAGATATAATGGCCGCCAATGGGCGCTCAATCAATGTCGTGCAATATATGATGACATAACCAAACTATGAAGCATTCAGGAGGATATTTACTAAAGAGATTATTGTACTGTCTGGAGCAGTCTTTTGCATTTAAAATATACGTTAAACGCATAAAACGCGTTATAAAACGCTTATGTGCGCATAAAACGTTAGTCATAAGTTGCGTGGTTTCATCATGTCTCATGATTACTTTAGTATTCTCAAATGTGAAACACGCCTTTAAAACCGCTGACCTAGATCATGGCCGGTCAAATTTACCCCGTGAGTATCAGTGAACGCAACATTTAAGGATTCGTTCAATGTCAGGCCAAAACAGAGTGCTATACGAAGCCATACGTCTCTAAAACAGTTTCGCAAGCAGTGAGACGAGATAAGTTAGGACTGCCACAACTTCATTCAACCTTGGTGAGGTATGAAGGTTAAGCCGAGAAGAAAAACAATCTGTTTTTTTTAGGCCGAGCGTGATTTGAGGGATAGTTTGTGGTGCTCACTTTGAATGTCTTAATAACACTGATTGTAAAATGATATTTCGTGAGTTGTTCAAGCTCAGAGAATGTCATTGATCTTAGGTGACCGAGACCACATTTTTTTTTACCATTCTACCTTGCGCACTTCTTGATGTTTCTTAAGATCACAAAACCTAAGCAATGTTGTATTCGGTCACCATGACCATCGAAAGGTTAAACAAGGCCCCAGATCTGAACTGAATGCCAGCTACGCTTTACTCAGGACAGGTATTTAGGTTTAAGGCGTTTGCATAAGGAGTTGTGGTGATACCTTTAACACCGATCCGGAGTTAAGCATCGTTTGATCTTGTTCAACCCGAAGGTATGGCCTAAGGTCCTGAAAGTGTGACAAAATTTAGTTTGCTTACAAACAACCCTATCTTGTGAAATTGGTTCTTATAGCCTTCGTAGTTTCTGATGTTTTGGAGAATGGCATTGACCCAATACGAGCGTGTGGTGCTCACCTGGCTAGCCGGGTGCAGATTAACATGCGCTTGGGTGCCGGTGTGTTTCACCCCCTCCCCTCCACAGATGTTTTCCGGTATGATTCCTGCCCAGCGTGGCGTAGCCGCTCCAAAATTTGCGTAATAGTACACAATTTGAATAGCGGGTTGTTCAGTGTCAGCAATTTAGTTGCACCTTATAAGGCTGCTGACCTACGGTTGTCGAAATCGGGCCATGGATTCAGCGAAGACGATACTAAGGAATCGTTCTATCTGATGAAGCAACGGAGTGGTAAGTGAAGCCGTACATCTCGGAGATAATTTCTTATGCAACATAACACTCAAACTGACGAAATTCAATAGCGTAGGTCAAGGGTAACGGTTAGATCAAGGTAACAAACAACCTGCTTGTTGCCGCAACTCAATGTATGGGGTAGTTTCTGGTGCTTATTCTCATGTTGTTCAGAGCAAGAACCACGTTATGCATCTACTATAGAGCTCTTTAAGTTCAGGAAAAATGACGTACCTAAAAATCCCGGGTGAGCATTTTGTTTCTAAGAACGTATCGCCTAGCATAATCCTTGATGACTACTTCACCGCAAAAATATACGGAGTCTCTAAATGTTTGCTCATATCTACGCTTTCCGGATAGAAAGCAGTCATTGAATGTAAGAGTGTCCTAGATGCCGTTTGTTTACGACCAGCATCATCTAGATTCACAGTGGTTGCATGAGACGGTCTTGGTGGGAGTGGGCGAGGGAATTTCAGTCATCAGTCCGAAACTCGACATTTTTTTATCCTGGCAAGTCAATTTGACTGCCCTGAGATCTCAGAGAGCAAAAACGCTAAAGACAAAAGATTCACAAGTTACGTGGGTTCACAAAATTCACAAGGTCAGCTGTACGTGAACTCAAAAGTGTAAAACTAAGCCTCTTAGATCATGACATTATTGGTCTAACAGGATAAAAAAATGTCGAGTTTCGGACTGATGACTGAAATTCCCCCCGCCCCCCCCCCCCCACCAAGACCGTCCCATGCAACCACTGTGAATCCAGATGATGCTGGTCCTAAACAAACGGCATCTAGTACACTCTTACATTCAATGACCGCTTTTTATCCGTAAAGCGTAGATATGAGCAAATATTTAGAGACTCCGTATATTTTTGCAGTTAAGTAGTCATCAAGGATTATGCTAGGCGATGCGTTCTTAGAAACAAAATGCTCACCCGGGATTTTAAAGTACGTCATTTTTCCTGAACTTAAAGAGCCCTATAGTAGATGCATAACGTGGTTCTTGCCCTGAACAACATGAGAATAAGCACCAGAAACTACCCCATACATTGAGTTGCGGCAACAAGCAGGTTATTTGTTGCCTTGATCTAGCCTTTGTCCTTGACCCTACGCTATTGAAATTCATCAGTTTGAGTGTTATGCTGCATAAGAAATTATCTCCGAGATGTACAGCTTCACTTACTACTCCGTTGTTTCATCAGATGGAACGATTCCTTAGTTTTCTAACCATTCCTTAGATTCCTGAGTTTTAGAACGATTCCGATTCCTTCGTTTTGGCCTGACATTGAACGAGTCCTTAGATGTTGCGTTCACTGATACTCACGGGGTAAATTTGACCGGCCATGATCTAGGTCGGCGGTCTTGAAGGAGTGTTTCACATTTGAACATACTGGAGCCATCATCAGACATGATGAAACCACGCCACTTATAACTAACGTTTTATGCGCGCATATGCGTTTTATAACGCGTTTTATGCGTTTAATGTATACTTTTAAATGCAAAAGACTGCTCCAGACAGTACAATTATCTCTTTAGTAAATATTTTCCTGAATGCTTCATAGTTTGATTACGTCATCATATATTGCACAACATCGGTTGAGCGTCCATTGACGGCCATTATATCTACAAACGAGCTCACAAACGCCAGATATAAACTCCTCGACAACTGCATTCTCTCGGCCTTGATTGCCGTATGGCTTACGAATTGATACATTTTGAATAACGCTCTTATGTTGTCATGAGTGCGAGGGTGACTTTTAAATCTTGACATTTCATTTCAACTAAAATGAATTTTACCGTACTGCCGGCGGAAATACGTCGGACTTCCGTAATGTTCAACAAGCGGAAGTTGTCACGCATGGTGAAACTGTTTGCACGTGCGGGGCCTCACAACTCGCATTATGAGCGGTGGCGCAAGCCCGGTAAACTTCGTTGGCCAGAAATCACATGGCTTCAGCTCATTTGGCAGTTAAGAATTAACTTCATTTTGAACGTGCACATATCGTTGCGACCAGATGTCGAGCGAGAGGAAAAATGCAAAAAATTTAAGGGAAACAAATGCTCATGTTTGTCATGTCATGTCAGGTCATGCTCATGTAAGCTCATGTTTATGACTAAGAAAAGGTTGGGCAATGGCAAGTGGCATCAGGCTACCTGTGACCACCGCCCCAGTCGGATCGCACGTTACCTGCTCCGTCCACTCGCTCGCTCCCCTTATACACCGGGGGAGTGACCGGCCGAGCCAAGTGAAAGTGTCCGCGGCTCAGCACTGTCTGGTGACTGACAAGTGACTTCCATTAGGATGGACGAGGCCATCAAGAGAGCGGTGATCAACGCGGTGACGCAGGGAAACCTCCTGAATTCTGTCAAGGAGCAGATGACGGCGGCCGTGGCCGAAGCTGTGGTCGATAAGTAAAAAATGCGCCAGTGCTGCCATCTCTCAACGAGTTCGAGATACTACGAGTGGTAATTTCGCATGGCTCATTTGACAGCACGTCAACGTCACACAAACGTTCCACGATGCAATGAAAGAATGACGCACTGAAAAGAACAGTTACCAGATATAACAGTTTTCTTATCTAGAGCGGTCTATGCCACTCCGTATCAGCCGCTGCCACTTAAAAGCACACTGATGATTATAAGCATGTTGATTGCATCCTATGTGATGGTTGCTTCAATCTCATGAAACCTGGCACCTCCCTTTTAACTAGTACAGCTAAGATTTTTCGATGAATTGTTAATTTTGTCTCGGATGAGATAAATTTGGACCGTCATCATCAGTGCAGATAATACACACGCAAACCTAAACGCATTTAATCACTTCGTTGATTAACAAAACAACTTTGTGGTCCCGTGATTAGCAAATGCTTTCTTAGCCAGTGATCTCCAGTGCGGGGAAGCTAAGCCCAGTTTTTCCTAGCGTTGTGCATCACGTTTGTTCCGAATTAAAGAGTCAGTATTCCATCAGTCACGATTTCTGTGGTTGCACTTGGTAAATCATGTGTTGCTATTTTGTTTTATACGTATGATTTCACTCTGGATTATCACTTCAGCACATGATTTTTGTGACGGGCAAACTGATGAAATGTTCCCGTTTTGCTAGTGCCCTAAATCCAGCATTGGCTCGTGCCCTTGGCCCGCTAACGTAGCTCGGCACGAATTTCGCGGAGTTGTAGATGACGCCACCTACGGTGGTGGCGCTAACTGCGGTGGTGCTGCCGCCTACAGGTGACGCTGCCTACAGATCGGGTCCGTTGGGGCAATGTCGTCAAAGCGCAAAAAGCGGTTCTTTCTCGTGACGATGCGCTTGGCAGCGTGACTAAGTGCGCAGGGGACACAATGTATTCGCCCCCCCCCCCCCTCCCTCTGACACTGAAACTTGATATTACTTCACCTTTTTAACACGAAGGTCATGACTTAGGAACCTGAAACTTTGACCTGAGTGACTTAGCGTACAGGTCAACACGCCTCGTTAGTCCGGTATCTCTAGCTGTCTAAGTTCCCGAGATCTCAGGGGGCGCTCAAAATGACCACCCACCCGAGCGAAGGTTATGTAGCCGGCTACCCGGGCGCGTGTGAAGGCGGAGACGTCTTGGGCAATGTTTCGGTCATTTAGTTTACGCTTGGTTTCCTCTATTCCCCCAGCCCCAGGCCCCTGCTGTTTGAACTGTTCATCCTTATCGACCACAGCTTTGGCCACGGTCGCCGTCACCTGCTCATTAACAGAAT
>NW_023596461.1:12002217-12019579 GCF_011947565.3 Pollicipes pollicipes | reverse complement strand
GCTCACCTGCAACACCGATGAAAATACTGACGGCGTTGCACACAACCGCGGGAGATGATTGAGCGGCATGGTATAACATGAGTAGCGCGACACAAAACATAATTGAAAAGAAATGAGCTGCGATGGCAGTACCGAGCATCAGCCAAACCAGGAACAACAAGAAGGGAAAATAGGGCATCCACAAATCCTTGAAGCAAAAAGCTCACACAGCACAAAACGACGTGTCGTAACATTTAGCACATCTGCATCACACTTTTATGCCGGATGATGCCTAGACATGGATTAAACATGCTCGACAACGGAATTTAGCCAGCGGGCAATTAGCATTCAGCATTTTAACGTGCGTTTTGCAAAACACGACTACACGGTAACTGACCACCATGTCATGGCATAACATGAACCTGACACACAACAGCACCACGGAATCCAACTGCACCTCTCAAACGCGTACGCACAGGCACGCTTCCGCATTACGTTGGTGAAAAGCTACAAAAGCTACAGGGTAACTTCACGCATTGGCAATTTCATTCAAATCCAGTTTATTATTATTACCAGTTCCTGGACTATGGCCTCTTGTTCATCCAGGAGCGCGTCAGCGGTTATACATCCTCTTGAAGTGCTTCATGAGTACTTCAAAGCCAAGCCCTCTCGTTCTCCGCCAGTAACACGCCGTTAGCCTCGACGAATTGCTGCGGACGGAAGGCGTGAAAATAAGGTCGCATCAGATTCCATCATTGTATCGCCACGTATTTTTTTTCTGACACAATTTCGGACGCCAACGAACAGCCCTTGACTGCGAGCCATGTACGAATTCGATACTCCCGTGACCCAAAGATGAGGCCAGAACGTCACCTTGCAGACGTCCGATCACATCTACATCTAAAACAATTATTAGGCATATAAAAGAGAACCAGACGTGTACTTCCGACAACGGTTGAAAACAACTGCCAAATGCCACGAAAATGCGACACCGCTGTGCCATCGCTGCCCACCTCAGCACCGCCTGATGAATGAAATCGACGAAAACGATTGGTCGAAGCCGAGGCTTTCTAGACGACTACACATCGCACACATGCTGCGTTAAGCGATTCATGTATGCTTCTTAGATTGTACGTGCTGAATTTTAAGGTCCAGCGTCATTAAACACCACTGACCTGCAGCAGGCGGCGTGCGTACATCGGTCTGGAGCGAGCAACAGCGGACATCAGGTCGTCGAGCGCAGCCATGTCCAGGCGGCAGTCGCTGCGAGCCCAGCAGGCCAGTGTCTCAAACGAGACCAGGTCGAAGCCAGTCCCTGGCCGGCGGGCATCCGGATGGGTGGCGCCATTGATCAGGCGGCCCAGCAGCTGCCAAAAACAATGCATCACGTGAGACAAAGAGGGACATCGTATTGGCACTACAGCACACTGAAGAGTGTACACACAGCAGGACTTATCACAAGTTGTAGCGGGGCTGCTGGTACTCACAGATTCATATAAGAATAAAACACCCTGAACCTCAGACTCTGGTGCGTTCTTTGCAAAGTTCCTTTGCCAAAGGCAGGCATATGACTACTCGTTAAACAAAATGGCAGATTTTTCAACAAAAAATCCACGTACCCTATATAACAGGGCCTGTGCTCCCAGAATTTGCAACATCAGATGCATCACATACCCCTGCTCTGGGAAAGGGTTCCAGCATCTGAAGGTCCATGTCCGGATGTACAGCATTCAACTCCTCCAACACCTGCTCTCTGGATAGCTGCATGCCGCGACGGACAACGTCGATGAACAGGTACTCTTCACTGTCCCTGCGTGAGGAGCAGCACGTCAAGACATCGTGCACAATGAACTGCATGCATTTATGCACGCATTACGTCAATTGCGATACATCAATGTGAAACAGACAACTTCAGTCACAAAGAAACAGGCACAAAAGCACATTAATAAAAAGGTAAACAAGACAAGACCAAACAAGACAAACACAGTCGGTGCGAAATTGTCGCATTTGCACAAGATGACAACACATCATGCATCAATATGATTGGCTTGATACAACATGGATGCTATATTTAGGAAATGAATATCTATTTTTAAGGAAATAATGAATGTCATTACCCACAAATCATACGTAACACCACGTCACTATTTTGGTCTCCTTCCTCCGTACCGTAGTTACCAATTGCTCTAAAGAAAATGTTATAGGACCAAATATAACGGTGAATTTGAAACTTTTAACGAACAGAGAAGTGATGCACTTACCAGAGCTGATTTCAAGAATAAATGACTTTGTTGAAAGAAACAAACACATCAAAAGGCAGGCCTGATCATGAAAAATGCATCAAAGTCTTTGGCATCAAGTGATTACAAAAACTGGTGAATAGATGCACGTCGTGAAAGCAGGAACACCCAAAAAGACGTGACTTGAGCAGCCAGTCTGTCTATTTAGCGTCAATGGTGCCAGAGGACCCATTCCCCATGACCCTTACCACAATGCTTACGTTCGGTGCCAGCAGACCATCGAGCTATGCGGGAACTGCACATTGTGGAGGTTGACACCCAGCATGCCAGCTACCGAGGAGTAGACCGTCCCCATTACAGTCGGCGTCCCGGAGCCGGCACATTGGAGGTGGCGACGAAGGTAGAGCACCTGAAAAAGGAAACAGCAAGCCATTTAATGCATTGTTCTGGAGGCAACAGTAGTAACCTCCACACAACAAGAGCAAACGGCCCATCACACCATTCAGTCATAGAGCGAGTAATATACTACAAAACGGAGATCACACTTGCTGAAATCAAACATCGCCTATTAGAAACGACCTCATTGACGAGCATTTTATCATGACTACCATGGTCAGTAGTCAAAGTCAGCAATTTTCACGGAGACTCTGGATTCTAGACTGTGCAGACATCGCAACAGGGTGTTCGGTGTTAAGCCATCTGACAGGAGCCGCATAATGAACCTTACAACGAACGGGCGGAAACGCATGATCCACAGTATGCTTCGCAGTTCACAGCCCCGCACGGAAAACACCATCAGGCAAAACAGGTCAGAAAGAGAAGTCTGCGCTTGTCCTGTGTGTGATTTCACCTACTCCAACGTCCAGGACACATTGATGAATATTTAATGCAGTACACTCACCAGTGTGTTCAGCTCGGCAGCCGGTGCGTACGCCGGCTCTTCATCCTTCATCAGGGCAAGCTGGTCATACAGTACAATGTTCAGCACGTCCAGGAGCATCAGTGTCTGGTCGTCCGTCCACAGCGAAGGTCCGAACGGGTTCTTTTTGCACGTATCCCAGGCGGCGGCCGGGTGCTCCGGGAGCTTCCGACGAAGCTCGTCCAAAACCAGGCCGGCGACCTTCATGTAGCAGCTGTAAAAACCACGCCATGTCAACGCTCGCATGTACGCATGAAAGGTCGTCTTTGTTCACGGGGGAAGGGGAGGATGGAGACGAATGTTGCAAAGCTAAGACTGTATCCAGATTGAGATTAGTGCCTTGTATCCCGTTCCTCTGGCGAAAACCACGATCACACTGGCATACTAAGTTTGACCTAGCTATTTGCTACACCATGCGTCAAGTCCTGTTGATGCTCCTGTAGTAAAAACACAGCGCAGAGTGGCATTTGACTAGAGGGCGACAACATTGAAAATGCCATAACCACAGGTAACAGACGCCTGCAGTCAGCTATCATCGGCACAGATAAACACAGAAAAGGGCTGTGAGATTAGTTGTGTACTTGTGCCAATCAGGAAGAGCTACATACACATTAGAAACACAGTCGAGCTGGCAAAACATGTTCGTGCCAAACTTTCAATTTCCGCATGGAGATCGAGCATCTGGTAAGGAGATGAAAGACTCACGCCTTAAGACTGGACTCTCGGTTGTTGGTTTGCTCCGGAACCATCCAGAGGCTCATCAGATAAAACGCTTCGGGCACGTTCACATGCTGCGCTGGGCGCTGCATGTACTCCCGGAACATGGGCAGCAGCACGACGTCTCGCTGGATCTCGCGGAACAGCATCCGCGCATAGTAGCGCAGAGACAGGTCATCATCCCTGCCAAAAAAAGCTCGAATTACACATATGCCTAACACAGCATCTGTCCACTCCGGAGACCAGTTGTGATGTCGGAGGCTTATATATAAGTCAATGAGTAAAACTTTTTGAGCGAATAGTTTGGTTTGGTGTTCAGATTACTTAGGCGATACCAAAGCATATGAAAAGTGCATGCAGGTAGTGCTGGAGAATAAACCAAGGTACTGGACAGAACAGCCTGGTACGTACGATACTGGCAAGCTGCTGAGATACGATAACAGAAGGCAACCCTAGAGGAAGACGGGGTAATGACACTGGAGTGAAAAATTGATCCAGTCTTGGTTCTGTCCCACAAAATGTCAGGGATAAGATTGCCATTCCAAACTAAGAGGAAAGCGGGACAGAGCGACAAGAGACACTGGCACGCTCCTTGAGAAATGGCCACCGTTTCTCAATATGGCCCAACTGTCAGAAGTATGAGAAGCTACGTAGTTCAAGACAAAAAATTTAGAGAAATGAATACTTCAGACTGTGGGTGATCTACACCATCAGCGTTCAGACGGCAAAGGGCACGTGAAGGATGATACGAAGGACATAACACGTGCAGTACCTATGTGACTAAGAATTCATGGTTAAAAAATTGCATTCAGCTGAGCAAACTGCATGCCACCAGACCACCCGAAAAATGTGATCCAACTTACGGACAGTGTTGGCGGGGATAGATGACCTCCAGGAGGGCATCCCGATTAAACAGGGTACCATGGACGGGCACCAGCTTGCGGAACTCTTCCATGGCGGGGTCCGGCAGGCAGTGGACTGAGTAGCATCTGTCGGCCATCTTGGCTAGGGCCATGCGCAGGTGGTGGCCAGCCGAGGCGCGGAACCTCGCAGTACGCCGCCAGCTGCGGCCGCACCGCTCAAACACGCGCAGCAGGGCAGGCCGGCACGAGGGCTGCAACAAGCGCGGGTACCTGCGAAACAAGAAACAAGGTCACGACTGAGGCAAATCGGCACGATGGGAGGTCTCTTGGGTGGAAGACGTGCCTAAATATCACGCCTAGCTCAATAATCTTGGTCAAAACATTGGGCACAGCGAGCGTGATTGAATCAATGACATCTTCAGTCAGCATATGCAATGAAACGTGACGCACACCACCACCCACACCGCATTTTCCTCACCATACCATCACTGCAGCTGGTTATTAGCAAGATGATCAGCATCTTTATATTTCTCGAGACATTTGTTTCTACTTGGATAGGGCTGAATAAAGTAGATGCCCATAAATCAACAGTTGTTTGAAGCAAAGAAATTCCAATTTTTGGTTGTGATGTGAAAAAGATGGGTTGCTTTTGACCACTTTTGATTATCATATCAAATATAGCTGAGTTTCTTTTAGTAGTGCAGCTGTCCACTACTGGTGTCATGCATCAGTTCTTTTGTGGTGTGCTATTGTTACAAGACCAATGTGAAGTTCGTTTAATATGCTCATCACCATTTGAGAGATGGAAATAAAGGATTGGTGGAAAATTATGTGGATCAACAGAATGAAGATCCAATAACAACTGTTGGTTGTCCATGAACCATTGACCTAGGCAACCTCAGTTATTTGCATTTATCACTATAAAGTATATCACTGTATGGTTTACAAGATGTTATAATACCATCATTGAATTAGCCAACAGCTGCTTATTTTCTAGCACTAGGCTCCGTCCCCTGCAGCACTGGTTTGTGAACTTGTCAAAACTAGCTTGCATAAAATGTCACAGGGTATAGTTTAGCACTACAATAAATTAGAAGAACACTTGATATCCTACAGTCAAAATTTCAGACATTTATCAATACATGACATTTACATGCAATATACGTTTACATGCATAATTCATGCAACAAATGACATTTATCAATACCTTCCACTATTTGTGTATGGTTGAATGGAAAAGACAGCATAAGAGCCTTTTAAAAGACAGTAGCAGCAACAAGACACTAATAAATTTTTTAGGTGGAGCATCTTTTACCGAAGCCATCACCAACACTCTTCATCCTTTGTTCAAAATGCCATCCCTGTTACTGGCATTGGTTGCATAAAGGTAAGGTTTTGCTTATTGAGATAATTTAGCATATGAATGAAATTTGGAATGCATGCATGCATTTGGAATGAAACATCATCATGAAACCCTTCCCATCTAAGCAGAATAGGATTGCAATGCCAGGTAAAATTCAACAAAAGATGTTCCAAATGAGGTTCATGAGGATGATTTGCAATGAAAGCTTTGATCAGCTGTCTGCCCTCCTTTGTCATTTGACAAATGGACTTTACCACACACTTATCAGCTGCACTGCATTTCCAGAACCCAAATTCAAGGTCTGCACAGTGTCTAACAAACAATATGTGCTACACCCAAATTCCATGTTGCATGTGAGCTTTACAGGTAGTAAGTGCAAAACATACTTCTCCCTGATATTATAATTTGCCTTCAGAAAATCATCATCCCAATCAAACACTATAGGCATTGATCAGGCCACGTGCAAAAAAAAACATTATGGATGACACTTTAGGTCAGTTTGACTTGTGTATAGCCTAGCATTCAATTCCTTCTAAAATGGCCAAACACTCTTCAGAAACAACTTAGCCATTACTGCACAGCAGAAGCATAAAAAAGTATGGAAGTTGACATACATTTGTCAGTAATTGCATCACAGAACCAGTCAGCTGAGCGTAATGAGGGTACACTCTTCGCAACTGCTGGGTGAATCACTGCAGTAGTTGGCACTGTCTTAAGTCAAAAATATGCATCCATGGGTACATACAGACATCTAAGGTGTACATTTACCAAATTTGTCTGATTGCATTCCATCTTGCAATAATTTTTAGATGTCAGCTGTAGCAAGACTGAAAGATCACAGCCAGTGGCAAAATTCATCTTTCCAGCAATCTGACATCCTAAGAGCAGGAACTCACCTGGACTCAAATCCAAACTTCCATACTTTCTCTGAAGTATGGACATCATTAAGCCTCTTGCACACTTGTGACACAGAAGCAAGATCTTCTACGTGCAGGAAACACAAGATGTGTTCCAAAATTTCCGTTGGCAGGGAAAGCAGGGATGTGTCTGCATTCTGCTCTCCATTGAGCCAACGCATCCCGTTCTTCTCGTTCGAAAACTCCGTAGCATCCATCAGCAGCATTCAACAATCGCGTGCGCTGTTTCAAATATCAATAGTAGATTCCAAGCTCAGCAGATTCAGCCTTGCACGGATAAAAACATACACGAGTCGGAGCGCCGGAATAGAAACGGAAGTCAAATGCGGCGGTTAACGGTTCGAGAACTGCGGCACGTTACGGTCGAGGCCGTTCAAACCTTCCAATGAGAAGCGGGGATTTGAAACCAGTGCCGTGTGGCCGAACCGGATGCGAATGCTCGTGCGCGCCGTAACATCAGTGAAAGTCGCAATTTTTTTGTTAGGACAAGGAGGGAGAAAAGGTTGCAGCCAGGGGTGTCACTTATTATATCCTTTCGGAATGACCGAGGCAACTAATGCTTACATGAGCCTCCCCCGTCTCACCTCACAATACTCCTTTCAGCCTCGGAATACCAATGAGCAAAGAGAGAATACTTGGTCAAATAAAGATCAAACAGCCATCTTGTCTTAGTGGTAAATGTCGCAGTTTCCTAAACGCATCACTAATGCGACAATGTATATCCTACACCACCCATCTTGTTGTACCATGTAAGGGTGCTGACCTACGGCTGGTGAAATTAGGCCATGGGCTCAGCGACCACAATATTAAATGAATCGTTCCATCCGATGTAACAGGGGAGTGTTATATCTTACGGAGCCATACATCTCGTTAATTTCTTAGGCAACATAACAATCAAACTGATGCATTTTAATAGCCCAAGGTCAAGAACAAAGGTTAGATCAAGTCAAGAAATAACCTGTTTGTTGCCGCAACTTAACGTGTAGGATAGTTTCTTGTGCCCTTTACAAGTCCTTGAGAGCAAAAACCGCATTATGCACCTTCCATGCGGTTCTTAAAGTTCAGAAAAGACTGCGCACCTAGAAATCACAGGTGAACTTTTTTGTTTTTAGGAACATACCGCCTGGCATAAGCCTTGATGCTTTTTCAAGTGCAAAAATGAAATAGTCTTGAAACTCTTGGTCACATTTAGCCTACAAAGGTCGAAAAATGTCATTAAATGCAAATGTGCACTAGGTACCATTTGCTTTGCACCAGCATCATCTGGATGCAATGTTTGCATCAGACGGTCTTGTTTCGTGCAAACGGGTGGGCGAAGGGGAGGGAGGAACGCTTCAGGCATCGATGTGAAACCAGACATTTTTGCTCCTGTTTGACTAGACTGCGATCATTTAAGAGCCTTAAATCTTTACACATATGAATTGCACACAGCTCAAAATACCTCTGGATTTGGCTTCTTTAGCTTTGTTGCTTTCCGAGATCTCAGGTGACCGGCTTGACCTTCCCACCCGAGCAAAGGGCATTCGAACGGAATGTGTTCACCCGTCATTGATTGGGTTCGAATAAGTGTTTGGTAGTGGCGGCGAATGACACTGGGTTAAATGATTCGAAAAATGGAATTGAAAGCTTGGAGATGGCAATCTATTTAACAAACACTGCACAAAAAGCTGATGACAGGAAGTCAGGGTGTCAAAGTACATCAGACATAGACGTGAAAGTCATAATTAAACATTTGAAGATGTTGCGTAACTAATGACGCTGACGTAACTGGAAAGCGAATAAGCCGAATTTGTTTTCGAAAGCGTTAACACAACATAAAAAACATCTACATGACAATTTAGTGACCAAGTAGCAGTGAGGTATTCCGTTAAACTTTCACTTATATATTCAGTGAAATGCTGCACTACCCACAAAATGTCTTTTACTATACGTACGTGATCTGTCGACAGCCCTAGGTGCAGCGACAGCCCAACGGCGACAGAGAGCGGCGGCTTACGGAGTTGGCCTGCGCACACAGCGGAACACGTCCGGACCGATTACAGCCCAAGCGGTCTGCACGCAGTGTGTGGCCTGCGGTGGGCCGCCGCCAAACGACCTGCCACCGGTAAAGGCGTTGTCAGGAACGTGTGTGAATGCTAGACACGGTGAGGACGGCTGCAGGCTCAAGGGCCAGCTGTGCGACGGGTTGGAGACTGCCGACTAGCCACCAGCACGGGCGTTGTCCGGCACCTGGTACCGATGGCAGCAGCCTCCGGCGCCATCCAACAGGTCGCGCTAACCAGGCATGCCGGGTCAGCCCAGTCACGCCGGGGTCGCGCGCGGCCAGCTAGCAATGGCGGGGTCAGGTATACTCGAGCAGGAGGCCACTGAGAGCCGAACTGTCTCCGGCAAGGACGGTGTCTGCTGTCCTCTGACGTTACTATACCCTACTATGTAGATCCACTGGCTCCTCTTTCTTTGGGTATCTTTCGCAATCCGTTTGTATCTGTTCCCGCTGCCGCTGCCGCTCGTACTTCGAGTTGTGAGGCTCCATGCGTGCAAACGTTATCGCCATGCAGAACGAGTTGTACTTTTTTTCAATCACCGAAGCCCGACGTAATTCTTTTAGAAATTTATGTAAAAAATAGTATAAAGCAAGCCATGATGAAGCGCCGCATCATGGGTCATGGACAATGTCCGTGCTGTCTCACTGCCTACAAAAAGTGGGCCTTTAGTGTATTCAGAGTCGCCTTGTATTCATCCAAAGGAAAAATGGCATTCGTTTAGTGGCATATTGTGCATGCATATACGCATTGCTACAAATATTGCACGGTTTCGTTCCATATGACGCACACGCAGGCCGACGTCGGTCCTTTGTAAAACTGCGTTACGAACCGCAGGAGGTACCTACCAACGATAAATGTAGACAAACAGGATACAGTTATCGGCGTAACTGAAGGCAAACACTTGAGAACACTTTGCAGCTATGTAAGCAAGAGGCCATGGCGACCTAAGTCATAACAATCAACACATTTCAATGCCTGAATAAATGGCTGAATATCACTGGTGAGGTTTCCCACAGCCAAAACTGCATTGCAAGTACGAAATCACTCGTCACATGTCACTGATATGATTCTAATGAATGCACAGGTGGTAAAAGCACATATTTATACAGTTAGCATCAGAAACACAAGCGATGGCACGGACAATTTTCACAGACAAATGTACGCACTAGGGAAAAATTATCATCACGGCAAGCCTGCAAGCACTGAGCGCCTATGATCGTCTACGTCAATACAACGCGAGCAATCTAAGAGAAATGCCACTGGTTCGGTGCATACATAGCACCTAGAAATGAACATACACATGTGTACGGCCAAACAGAGTAACTGATGCAGGTGAGGTACTCAGAACCCCCGTGTACTTTTCTTCAGAGCCACAACGTGGACATCAGTGTTTCACTGGGCCACTGTCAGCGGTCACGGCATCACCATCAGTGTCCTCCTCATCGTTTAAGTCCTCGGGGAGTGTTTTTTGGTCAAACGCCGGTCCACACTGAGGGAGGTGCCGGTCTCCATTCCTCCTGTTCATCCTCGACGTCGTCCTCCATGTAGCTGTCACTGCCATCTATCTGTGACTCGAAGAAGCTCGTTTTGGTCTCGCGTTCACACCGCAGCGCCGGGAGAAGAATGTTCGGCGGGGCAATCGGCTCGTACCGATTCCCGTCGAACCGGATGAAGAAGCGTCCCACTTCCTGAAAATTGATAGGCTTGGGATGCGGATCCAACTGCAGCTCCTTTTCAATTATACAAACACTTCTGTTAGAGAATGCAAAAGGCGCTCTACACAACAATGAGTGCAAGACATATTGCAAGTTTCTGTGATTTATGGACAGCTCAGGAATATTTTTCACCAGCAGCTAGGAGCGTGAGCTGCACTATGTAGTACAATGTCCAGTTCGTTTAATGTAGAAATATGTGAAATTATGGCATAGCAATGAATACGACTTGGAGAAGATACTCCAAAATCTAACTTGAAGACATCATCAATAGTCAACTAGACATAGCAGCTTCGTGGAGTACATAAAGTAGGTTCAATGCAGCCAAACAAAATGTGCCAGCACTCTGCTGATAGTTGACATACCGGTGAGATATCAGTGTAATGTGCTCCAAATTATTGCGGAACATATATTCGGAGAGCCTGCTCACATTCACCCATGTATCCGAACCGGTCACCCTCCAGCAGCAAGTTGTAGAAAGCTGGATTTTGTCCCCGCTGAAGTCCGGAGCTGATGCGACTTTGTGCTATCCAGTCCTGCAAACAAAAGCAGCACCGAGTCAGCACAATAACTTAAACCGCACAGCCGTCGTAGGAGATGAGGGCGAGGGCAACTGTGAGGTTTCGTGGAAATCCTAGTTAAGAACTTCCATGTGCCTAGTGACAACTGTACCAATATCGTGCGCTTACATGCCCGTCATTGATGCACCGATTCCTACTACCAGTCAAGCAGGGGAAAAACCCATAATAATAGACTGACACAAATGCAGCATATCTGTAAGAAAGAGTAATACATATTTGTGATACAGCAATGGCATGCGTTGAAAGCGAATTACATGCAAGGCAGACAAGACATCACAAAATTGTACGTGACCATGCTAGACACATTAAACCCAACATATTGATAACATTTAAGATATTCTCTTTCAAAAAGCGTATGGCTGTTTGCATTGTTGGGATGGCACAAGTCACACAAATAAATATTTACAAAGCATTCAGCGACTGGCTTTCCGTCTCAAAGGTGACAGAACAACAAAAAAGTTAACTCGACTGCCCAGAATATCCCATTTAATCAGATCAATGATTTACAAAACCGTACAATTGGCGAAAGACATAGACTACCCTGATCCAATAACTCCATTTACATCGCTCGCCATCACCAAAGCCAGGTACTCGTCGCCGTGCGTGATGACGTCATCGGCGCCAAACTGGCTCGGGTAGTCGCCCGTAACTTGGCCCGCCGCACGGAGGCTTACATAAAATACCGATGGAAGCAATGGCGGCGTTGCACACAACCATCGGAGATGATTGAGCGACATGGTGTAGAATCAGTAGCGGGCACGAAACGTAGCGGAGTACAAATGAGCTGTGGAGACTGTACCGATTCATATTCAGGGAAACCAGAAACTAGTAAATTGACCAAACGGGACATTCATAAATACTTGAAGCAAATGACTCGCAGGTTGGCAATGATGTGGGAACAAACGTAGCTGAAAAAACAC
This sequence comes from Pollicipes pollicipes, assembly GCF_011947565.3. Lineage (NCBI taxonomy): Eukaryota > Metazoa > Arthropoda > Thecostraca > Pollicipedomorpha > Pollicipedidae > Pollicipes > Pollicipes pollicipes. Next base: position 12,007,323 of record NW_023596461.1, on the reverse strand, counting down.
CATATACACAATATATCAGACAACATGTTGACACCATGACGTCGCACAAATCTTCCAAAGCGACCAGAGTATGAACAAATTCATATACACAGGTCTGAAGGAATACGCACAATTGGATTGGTGCCCCAGACCCATTTGTACAGACCCATGTAGGCAGGGGTGGTGAAAGCGTATTCTTTGTCGCCGACTAAATTTATGCAGACGTCATTGCCGCCATCAGGGTAACGTGATACCACATGATATGAGATGGCAATGACGTCCATGCACAGAAGTGCCATCAGTAATCGGCGTATCACCGAAGTCCTCTTGCAGCACCGCACCTTGCAATATCATGCACATAATCGAAGTATTCATTTCTACAGTATCTTTCAACTAATGCCACAATAAATGTTCCTGCGAAGAATGCAGACACGCCGGCCATAGCAAATGGGATAGTCCAGTCACAAAAGCAGTCTTTTCCCATCGTTGGGACTCGCCGCCGCCTCACATCTAAGTAAAACATGCGCTCAGGCTGGGCATCAAATTTTCCCTCCCTCGAAGGTCTTTCCGGAATGGTTTCCGAGCAGTGCGGTGTGGTTGGGCTGAATTCTGCATGGCTGCAGACAGTAGAACAGCGGATCGTTTGGCATCAGCAATTAGGAAGTACCTAGTAAGATAGCTGATCTACGGTAGATAAAACTCAGGCCATGGACTCAGTGAAATCAATTTCTAGGGAATCTTTGGATCTAATGCAACACCCGTGAGGTAAACGAAGTCACAAATCTTTAAAAAACTTCCTTAGCCAATGCAACAATGAAATGAAAAAATTCCATTAATCTGGTACGCATTTCAAGTTTATTGATAACAGGAGCCGCCTTACACCTTCCGTGGACTTCCTGTAGGTCAGTAAGGGGCACTGACCTAAAATGACCCATGTGAACGCTTTGTTACCAGGAACATACCGCCTAGCGTAACCTTCATCGCTTATTCGATTGCAAAGCTCAAGACAGCCTCGCATGATTTTGGTCCCCACAACATTCGAGAGGCAAAACAAGGTCACTGACCTTTAATGAACATGTGAACTTTTTCTTAGGACAGGTGTCTAGGTTCAGGGGGCACTTTGAAAACCAATCTGGGGTTTGACCTCGTTTGACCCTATTTGACGCAGAAGCCCTAAAGTATGACCTTAGTGGTTTCATATACAGGCCAATACACCCTGTGAATTTTGTGTCTTTAGCTTTCTTAGTTCATGAAATCTCACGGGAGGTCAAATTGATACCCCACCCGATCGAAGAGTATCCATCCGGCCAACCGGGAGCGTTTTATGCTTGGTCTAGGCTTGATTTGTTATCTACGATGGCGAGAAAATAACGGTGAGCGACCTTGAGTGCCAGGGCAGCTGAGCACACGACAGGAAGCTAACCAGTGGCAAGCAACACTGGGGAATGATTTCCGACATGCGTGCACCCTCGAGGCCGTGTCCCCGTATGGAAAACCACGTGTGCGCTTCGAGCCCCTTCCCATCAATTATGTTACTCTTCACCATACTTTGGCATGCTCGAGGCCTGCTGCGACATGTGTTGCCTGGTCGGCGCCTTTCGCTGCACCCCAGCAATGTGTACACACAAGTTTAAACTGGGGGTCTAAGCTGCCTGGATAGGAAGAAGCAATATATTCGTTTCCGAGTTGGGCTCACATTAAGATTAAGGCCACTGTGCACGCGCTGAGCAAGAGGTAACGGGGCATGGTGGAAAAAAGAGGCACCGGAGTCGCGGAAAGACAGGATCACAAAACTGTTCGCAGAAACAAGTTCTAGTTGTTTCATGTTCTTGTTACGCTGAGAAAAAACACACACACACAAAACACAACCATTTAAGGCTGCAGCTCAACTTTAAAAGGCTGTTCGAAGCTTCCAGAAACCGAGGGCACGAGAAATTTCAGGCTTAAGCTTACTAACTTCTCTCCGTTTAAACAAAGGCATAATGTGTGCTTCCACCAGCGTGACACGAACGAATTATTGCCCACCCTGGCCGTCTCTTTTAGTCTGGTACGAGGCAGCGCGGACACCAAACCGACTAGCAAAGCGGTGTCCAGGCGGCAGCCGCTGCGGGCCCAGTAGGCCAGTGTCTCGACCGAGGCCAAGTCAAAGTCGGTCCCTGGCCGGCAGGGATCCGGCTGGGTGGTGCACTGGATCACGTACCTCAGCAGCTGCCAAAACACAGTATACATGGGAAGATGGGAGAACAGGCACAGTGACATCGAAACACACTAAAGAACGTGCATAGAGCAGGGATAGACACAATAGGTCCGGGTCTATCATGTGCCAGCCGGAGGTAAGGCATGAACATAGCAATCGCAATCAAATTTGGTAATACGTCCTAAATGGGCTCTTACTAGATACGGCTACCAAAATGGCGTCAAATGACAAGTAATCAATTTGACATAGTTTGAGCACAAGTTGTACACATTGCTTACGCCATTGGCTTGATGAACAAAGGCTTGAGAGGCGAATATCCCACTAGGCCTTTTCTGAAGCAGCTGATCAACTCGCTGAACTGTTGCCAATCAAGCTTAGTAACACCGTATTCAGTCACAACAGACGTGCCAGGAGTGGTATGCAAAGGTGATATGAGAGAACCGTAGAAATGTTTGTGACATATCGGACTTCTTGAGAGTACGTCACAAACATCTCTGGCCTACGGGTCGGCTTAAATCTTACCTCTCCGAACCAATAACTTCTGCATTTCATTTCATTACCTGGTCATTGGGGCTATACAAGGCACTCGGCTGGTCATGAAGTATCGCCATTTACTAATATAAGGGACATTGTTTTGATGCTGTGATAATCTCATCAGTCTATATGCCAATATATACCTGCATGAGGATTTTCCAGTGTGTGTGCACATTTGTCGATTGTAGGTGTCACGTCTAGAACTGTTTTACTACGAAACAACCGTTGTGTTTTCGTACGTCAGATGTGTCCAGTGTCATCAATGTTTGTGACCATAATGTATCAACGCATAAAATAAAGCATATGATAATTGCAGTGGGTCCTATGTCAAGGCGTCAGAAGATTCCAGTGTTCGGAAGGCCCACTATTTTCTGAGGGATGGAATGCTGTGGACGCCTGATCCACACCGCTGCCGTGGTTTGGAATGCCTGATAGTTTATTTTGTGCGGATCTTTGAAAATCCCTTTGTAAGGGCATGGTAAGAGCCATTCAACCTATGTCTGCTACCGTTTTGAATTTGGTTGACTCCATGTGCTATTATCAACTCTATGAAGAACGATTAATACGATCGGTGCCGCAGGCCGTGCGAGTGTCACTGTCCGAAAATTGTAAAGTTTCAGCGGCGTAGCTTCCGTCGGTGCTCCTCTCTCACGGAACACTTGCTCCAGCTGTTCGATGACGCTGGCGCTATCCTGCCTCCTCAGACGTCGCCACACAGCGAACCTTGACGGTCCGCAATCGGCGATCGTATGATAGTGCGCGGCGCCGACTTGAGTTATATCTATACTAAGTCGCCGCCAGTTGTCACTCACTGCCAGCCCGCCCCGCTCCCACCGCACGGAGGCGGGGTCGACGGATTGACACTGCTGACAGACCCGCACTAGATCGTGTACCGCTCGCTTCGTCGCACTCAGTCCTGCTCGACGACAAAAGTACAGAGTGCGCCGCACACCCGGGTGCCCAGCGGCCTCGTGAACTTCGCAAATCTTCTCGCTGCTGACCCAGGTTGACCCGTCGTCGCCCGTAGCGGCGGTCGCCGGAGCGCAGGTAGCGCCACCTGCGGTTCCCGTAGCGGCCGCGGCAGCGTCAACACCGGAGCCGGCGTCGTCACCTCCGCCGCTGGCCGACACTTCCTCCGCGCTTGCCATGCCGGCTTCGGCGGCAGCGCCTGCGACCGAGGGACCTTTGGCGCCTGACGGCGCGTGCACCTTCAGCCACTTTGCCGGTACTTTCGTGAGTGCGTCCGCTTTGTTGGTTGCAGACGGGACGGCCTGTACGCTCACTTGTAGGTCATATTGCTCCGCCAGGGCTTTTAGCGTGCCTAGTCTTTGTCTGATAAGCATGTACGACGCAGCTTTTGCGCGCACGCGTGCCTTGCTGCTGAGCTGATCCGTTATCCAGTGACACACAGTCCGGGTGTCCGTCTCGAGGCTGACTTTCGAGACTCCTCACTGGATGGCCATGCTCATCTTATGCAGCGGGCCGCTACGTGACCTTCTTGTCTACACCTGAAGCAGACGATGTCGCGATGACACCAGCGAGCCAGATGGCCGCGCTCGCCGCAGCGGAAGCAGGATACGGGCTGCTGGGCGCGGCCGCCGCCGCCGCGCGCTCCTTGGCGTGAGAAGCCGACCCCATTGCTCGGTGCCGCTGCTGCGCCCGCCGTAGCCGCAGCGGCGGCCGCCCGCCGCTGCCGACTCCTCCGCGACCAGGGCGCGTGCCCGGCCCAGCACCTCAGTCAGGCCCAGGGCCTCCACGCGCGTGCTGGCCCTCAGCGCGTGCCGCACGGTCTTTGGCAAGCCAGCTACGAAAGCGCAGATCATCCCCGCCCCAGACAAACCGCCAAACAGATTGGCCAGCCTGCGCAAGTCTGCAAGGAAGACGTCGACGACTTTGCCCTCTCTGAGACTTCTTGACTGAGACTATTCGGCTTCTGCTTATCCTCATCGGAAGGTTGCTGGTACACGCTGAATGCTGAGCCGGAGGGGAATCACGTTTTCCAGGTCGCTCACTCCTTTCAGTCTGCACACTAGTTCCACTTCATCGAGCCACTCCACAACGGAACCCTGGCTACTAAACTCCGGAAAGATTCTCAAGTCCAAATTCCCAGGTTCCGCCATCCTGAGCGCATGTGCCGAAATAGCTTGTAAGAAGAGGCTAGCGGATCTCACCCCTCGCACCCCCTCCCCGTTTTCCCTCCCCGACGCTGCTCCCGCCAAAAACGTTTCTCCTTCCGCTGCTCCTCGCTCCTTGCGCCCACTTCGCCGCTTCCGCCGCGCGCCAGATAAAGGATTCCCTTCACAGTTTGCCCCGAATTTAAGAGCCAGTATTCCATCAGTCACGGTTCCTTAAGTTGCACTTGGTAAATCATGTGTTGCTATTTTGTTTTACACGCA
>NW_023596461.1:11930619-12001749 GCF_011947565.3 Pollicipes pollicipes | reverse complement strand
AAAAAATTCCATTAATCTGGTACGCATTTCAAGTTTATTGATAACAGGAGCCGCCTTACACCTTCCGTGGACTTCCTGTAGGTCAGTAAGGGGCACTGACCTAAAATGACCCATGTGAACGCTTTGTTACCAGGAACATACCGCCTAGCGTAACCTTCATCGCTTATTCGATTGCAAAGCTCAAGACAGCCTCGCATGATTTTGGTCCCCACAACATTCGAGAGGCAAAACAAGGTCACTGACCTTTAATGAACATGTGAACTTTTTCTTAGGACAGGTGTCTAGGTTCAGGGGGCACTTTGAAAACCAATCTGGGGTTTGACCTCGTTTGACCCTATTTGACGCAGAAGCCCTAAAGTATGACCTTAGTGGTTTCATATACAGGCCAATACACCCTGTGAATTTTGTGTCTTTAGCTTTCTTAGTTCATGAAATCTCACGGGAGGTCAAACTGATACCCCACCCGATCGAAGAGTATCCATCCGGCCAACCGGGAGCGTTTTATGCTTGGTCTAGGCTTGATTTGTTATCTACGATGGCGAGAAAATAACGGTGAGCGACCTTGAGTGCCAGGGCAGCTGAGCACACGACAGGAAGCTAACCAGTGGCAAGCAACACTGGGGAATGATTTCCGACATGCGTGCACCCTCGAGGCCGTGTCCCCGTATGGAAAACCACGTGTGCGCTTCGAGCCCCTTCCCATCAATTATGTTACTCTTCACCATACTTTGGCATGCTCGAGGCCTGGCGCGACATGTACTGCCTGGTTGGCGCCTTTCGCTGCGCCCCAGCAATGTGTGCACACAGTTTCAAACTGGGGGTCTCAGTTTCCTTGATAGGAAGAAGCAATATATTCGGTTCCGAGGTGGGCTCACATTAAGACTAAAGCCACTGCGCACATGCTGGACAAGAGGTAGCGGGGGCATACCAAAAAGATGCATCGGAGTCGCGGAAGAAGGGATCACAAAACTGTTCGTAGAAACAAGCTCTAGTTGTTTCATATTCCTGTCACACTGAGAAAAAACAACACAAGCATGTAGGCTGCAGCTCATTTTAAACGGCTGTTTCCAAGCTTTCAGGACCCGTGGGTACGATAAACTTTCATCATACTCACGCCTAATGAATTTCTCCCGTTTAAACAAAGACATAACATTTGTTTCCGCCAGCGTGATCACGAATTATTGCCCACCCTGGCCTGTCTCTTTTAGTCTGGAACGAGCCAGGGCGACATCAGTCCGGCGAGCGCAGCCGTGTCCAGGCGGCCAGCTGCTGCGGGCCCAGCCGCAGTGTCGCGACTCGAGGCCAAGTTCAAAGTCGGTCCCTGGCCGGCAGGGATCCGGCTGGGTGTGTGCACTTGGATCACGTACCTCAGCAGCCTGCCCAAAACACAGCTATTCCATGGTAAGATGGGGAGAGCAGGCCACAGGGACATCGAAACACACTGACGAACGTGCATAGAGCAGGGATTAGACACAGTAGGTCCGGGTTCTATCGTGTGCCAGGCCTGGGGTTTAAGCATGGAGCCTAGCAATCACAACCAAATTTGGTAATAACGTCCTATCTAGATCCTCTTAAGTACGGCTACGAGAATGGCGTCAACTGGCAAGTAATCAATTTGACATAGTTTGAGCACAACTTGTACACATTGCTTACGCCCTTGGCTTGATGAACAAAGACTTGAGAGGCGAATGTCCCACCAGGCCTTTTCTTACGCAACTCACCGACTCGCTGAACTGTTGCCAATCAAGCTGAGTAACACTGTATTCAGTCACACCAGACGTGCCAGGAGTGGTATGCAAAGGTGATATGAGAGAACCGTAGAAATGTTTGTGACATATCAGAGTTGTTGAGAGTACTTCACAAACATCTCTGGCCTACGGGTCGGCCTAAATATTACCTATCTGAACCAATAACTTCTGTATTTCATTTCATTACGTGGTCATTGGGGCTTTACAAGGCACTCGGCTGGTCATGAAGTATCGCCATTTACTAATATAAGGGACATTGTTTTGATGCTGTAATAATCTCATCAGTCTATACGCCAAGATATACCTGCATGAGGATTTTCCAGTGTGTGCACATTTGTCGATTGTAGGTATCACGTCTAGAACTGCTTTACTACGGAACAACCGCAATGTTTTTGTACCTCAGATGTATCCAGCGTCATCAATGTTTGTGATCAAAGTGTATCAACGGATAAAATAAAACAGATAATAATTGCAGTGGTCCCCATGTCAAGGCGACAGAAGCTGCCAGTGTTAGGAAGGCCCACTATTTTCTGAGGGATGGAATGCTGTGGCGCCCTGATCCACACCGCTGCCGTGGTTTGGAATGCCTGGTAGCTTATTCTTGTGCGGATCTTTGAAAGCCGTTTGTAAGGGCATGGTATGAGCCATTAAATCTATGTCTGCTAGCTTACTGAACTTGGGTGACTCAATGCGTTATTTATCAACTATGTGAAGAACGATTAATACGGGCGGTGCCACAGGCCGCACGAGTGTCACCGTCCGAACATTGTAAAGTCTCAGCGGCGTGGCTGGAACCGGCCTGTCGCGCATAGGATGTGCTTGTATTTTTTTTTTTTGGACTGCTTAGCTACAGCTTTGTAGGTTTCAGCGTCACGTTGCACAATACTTTCGGAATTCTTTTGAAGCGTTCCAGAAAATTTAAATTTTATAGAGCAGGTCATTTTACCAACTGCCAACAGTGCCGTAACTGCATCTCCCCAAACTTTACTTGGAAAACTTAATACCAAGCTGCGTGAAAACTGAAAAATGCGCCAGTGCTGCCATCTCTCAACGAGTTAGAGATACTACGATTGGTAATTTCGCATGGCTCGTTTGACAGCACGTCAACGTCACAAAAACGCCCCGCGATGCAATGAAAAAATGACGTACTGAGAAGCACAGTTACCAAATATAACAGTTCTCTTATTTAGAGTGGTCTTTGCCACTCCTAATCAGCCGCTGCCACTTAAAGGAACACTGATAATTATAAGCATGTTGATTGCATCCAACATGATGGTTGATTAAATCTCATTAAATCTGGCACCGTTCTTTTAACTAGTGCAGTTAAGATCTTTCGATAACTTGTGATTTTTCGTCTCGGATGAGAGAAATGTGGACCGTCACCAGCAGTGCGGCTGTTAAACACGCAAACCTAAACGCATTTAATCACTTCGTTAATCAACAAAACAACTTTGTGGTCCCGTAGTTAGCAAATAATTTCCTAACCAGTGATTTCCAGTGCGAGAAGCTAAACGCATTTTTTTAAATTTTTCTTTTACGTTGTACATCACGTTTGTTCCTAATTAAAAAGTCAGTATTCCATCAGTCACGATATCTTTAGTTCCACTTGGTAAATCGTGTGTTGCTATTTTGTTTTACACGTATGATTTCACTCTGGATTATCACCTCAGCGCATGATTTATGTGACAGGCAAATTGATGAAATGTTGCCGTTGTGCTAGCGCCCTCAATCCAGCAATGGCTCGTGCGCATGGCCCACTAACGTAACTCCGCACGGATTTCTTCGAGTTGTAGATGACGCCACCTATGATGGTGGTGGCGCTGCCTTCGGTGGTGCTGCCGCCTACAGGTGACGCCGCCTACAGATCGGGTCCGTTGGGGCAATTTTGTCAAAGCGCAAAAAGCGGTTTTTTCTCGTGACGTTGCACTTGGCAACGTGACTAAAGGCAAAGGGGACACAATGTATTCGCCCCCTCCGCTCCCTCTGACACTGTAATCGTCATGACAGTAAGACACGTGGTTACGTATATGGTTGTTATGAGCGTGGAGATGTGGTCGTCCCAAAAAATACCTCCCCAAACTGGCCAAGCCGCTAAAGTCATGCGATTTTTGGCCAGCGATGCTTATCGGGCACGCGCCACCGCTTGCAGTGCGAGTTGCGGGTCTCCACACGCGTTAGAATTTCGTCACGCTAGAGGGCTCCTATTTGTTGAATACTATTTGAAGCACACCGTAACACGTCCAATACTGTTTGCTAAATACAAGATGGACAGCAATCCATGGCAGAGCAACGTTGCATAGGTCATGGCAGAGTGTCCGTGTTATCGTATTACTTAGAATACTGCGGTCTTAAGTCTACTGAAAGCCGTCATCCCAGGACGCATTGCAAAAGGACTAGTATATTATGTATGCTCACCGAGCATACATAATGTATGTATGAGCGTGTATACTGTCTGTATTTCATATGTATGAGAATTGCTCATACCCATTGCTACAAGTATTGCAGGGCTTGGTACCATCTGCCGTACACGAATCCCCGAAGTCGTTGCTTTGTGAAACGGCGCTAACAACTATAATACGTATAATAATACCTGGGACATAAAAGGTCATGCATCGTGCCTACCACCGATCAGTGTACATACACAGGACATAATCATCGCAGTGTAGGCATGGACACGGCTTGACAATATATCACAGCTATGTAAGCATAGCCCGAGATAACTAAGGCATAGCAATGAACACACATCTTAATGTCTAAGCAAGTTAAGACATTCATATCACTAATCACTATAGACACACACACGTATATATATATATAGTATATATAGTATATATATATATATCCTAATATTATGATAGTAGATGATAGTACATTATATATCTAATATATGTAAAATATCGCCGATCAGCCTTCCCACAGACATCACGTGCCAAGTACGAAATCAGTCATGATCTAACAATACATACGACAAACAAGAATGTCCACCAAGCTCATGCGCACACTTCTAAAGCTGACATCGCATACAAAACCGATAACAAATACAGCTATCGCATGTAAAGCGTGCAATTGAGAAAAATCATGACGCATGTCTGCAAGCCACCGAAGTTCCGGTCATGCACGCGAGAAAACTGGGCATGGTGAGGGACGCTGCAGGCGCGCGGTGTCAACTGTGAACAAGGCAGGGCTGTGCGAACAAGGCATGCGAGGTCAGCCCAGTAAAGCCGGGGTCGCGCGTATACATACATATTATATATATATATTATATATATATATATATTACTATAAGTATATTATTATACCCGAGCAGAGCTCACGGAGAGCCGAAATGTCTCCAGCAATGGCGGCGTCAGGTATACCCAAGCAGCGGTCACGGAGAGCCGAAATGTCGCCGGCAATGGCGGCGTCAGGTATACCCAAGCAGCGGTCACGGAGAGCCGAAATGTCTCCGGCAATGGCGGTGTATGGTGTACTCTAACGTTACTAATACCCTGCTATGTTGATTCCCTACCTCCTCTTTCCCTGGTTATTCTTCGCAATCCGTTTGCATCTGTTCCCGCTGCTGCTGCCGGGGCCATGGGTGGTTCTGGATTCACCAGCTGCATCATATCCCACAGCGACCAGATATTTTGCGTTGGAACCCTCCGTCTCACACGAATGTTGAGCTATCGTGTATGTTGACCATTCTCCGAAGATCTTGCTATTCTTTATGATTTGCCAGGCTTCTGAGGGGACAGGCTCATTGTCGCGCATCACGTTGTTGGAGATAAACACGTTGTTGGCCACCTGAACTGTCAAGTTGGGACTTCGGAAAAAGGGCGGGGCTTCCTCAGCTCCTTCACTGCGTTGCACGGTTGGCACATGGCGAAGTTCATGAAACAAACATAAATCGGTCGGCTTTCCCTGGTTTGCGGGCCAAGTCTCCGTGGGGAATGTCAATGTTCCCTGATGCGATATCGACACCGCATATTTTGGCTACGTCAATCATCAGCTGGTTTGTTGACTCGTTATGGCCTCCCTCGGAATGACACGGATATTAGCACGTGCTCGGGTGGGGGTCAAATTGACCGGCCCCCGAAGGTTTTTCCAGAATGGTTTCTGAACGGCACAGTGTAGCCGCGCCAAATTTTGCAAAGCTGAACACAATTGAATAGCAATCGTTTGGCATGAAACATTTAGATATACCGTGAAAGTGCTGACCTATGGCAGGTCAAAGTCAGGCCATAGTGTCAGCGAAGGCAATCTCAAGGGAATCATTTAATTTGATCCAACAACGGAGTCTTAGACGAAGAAATACATCTCTGAGTTGCTTTCTTAGGCAACACAACAGTTGAATGAGCAAATAACATTGACCTTAAGTCAGGTATGAATGTCACACCAAGGTCAAAATCATCCTGTTTTGCTACTTTAGGGTTTGCTGTATGGGATAGTTTCTGGTACTCCTTTCAAATTTATTGTTGGAGGGAACCGCATTAGACATTTTCCATGGACTTCTTAGAGGTCAGAATAAATCACTGCCCTAGAATGACCCAGGTCAACATTTTGTGTTCAGAACATACTGTTAGCCTAATCTTTGCCGCTTAGTTAAATACAAACTCAAAGCAATCTTGTATTATTTTGGTCACTTTGACCTTCAAAAGGTCAAACAGTCACTGTCCTAGAATGATGGTAAGGCCCTTTGCTCAGAAACGGTTACCTAGGTTCTGCGGGTGCTTTGGAGACTAACCTGGAACTTTATATTTTGACCGTTTTGTCCCGAAGGTCATGACCTATGAAGCTGAAACTTTGACCTAATGTAGATCACATACAGGTCAATACACCCTGCGCGTTTGGTGTTTCTAGCTTTCTTGGTTCCCGAGATCTCAGGTGCGGTGCAAATTGCCCCCCCCCCCCCCCCGATCCGAGCGAAGGGTATCTAGCCGACTGCCCGGGAGCGTGTTAAGGCGGAGACGTCTAGAGCAATGTTTCAGGTCATTTAGTTTATGCTTGGTTTTCCTCTTCCCCCCCCCCCCCACCCCAACCCCTTATTCCTTGATCTGTTCATCCTTATCGACCACAGCTTCGGCCACGGTCGCCGTCACCTGCTCCTGACAGAATTCAGGAGGTTTCCCTGCTTCACCGTGTTGATCACCGCTCTCTTGATGGCCTTGTCCATCCTAATGGAAGTCACTTGTCAGTCACCAGTCAGTGCTGAGTCGCGGACACTCTCACTCGGCTCGGCCGGTCACTCCCCCAGCGTAAAAGGGGAGCGAGCGGGTGGACGGAGCAGGTGACGTGCGATCCGACTGTGGCGATGGTCACAGGTAGCCTGATGCCATTTGCCATTGCCCAAACTTTCCGAGGTCACAAACATGAGCTTACATGAGCATGACGTGACATGACATGACAAACGTGAGCATTTATTTCTCTTAAATTTTTCGCATTTTTCCTCTCGTTCGACATCTGGTCGCAACGATATGCGCACGCTGAAAATAAAATAAATACTAAACCGGCAAAGGCGCTGAAGACATGTGATTTCTGGCCAACGAAGATTACCGGGCCTCCGCCACCGCTCGCAATGCGAGTTGTGAGGCTCCGCACGTGCAAACAATTTCACCATGCACGACAACCTCTGCTCATTGATTATAACTGAAGTTCGACGTAATTCCTGTGGCAGTACGGAAAAATTCATTTTAGTTGGAATGAAATGTCAAGATTTAAAAGTCACCCTCGCACTCATGACAAGATAAGAGCGTTATTCAAATTGCATCAATTCATAAGCCATACGCCAATCAAGGCCAAGAAAATACAGTTGTCGAGGAGTTTATATCTGATGTTTGTGAGCGCGTTTCTAGATATAATGGCCGCCAATGGGCGCTCAATCAATGTCGTGCAATATATGATGACGTAATCAAACTATGAAGCATTCAGGAGGATATTTACTAAAGAGATTATTGTACTGTCTGGAGCAGTCTTTTGCATTTAAAATATACGTTAAACGCATAAAACGCGTTATAAAACGCTTATGTGCGCATTAAACGTTAATCATAAGTTGCGTGGTTTCATCATGTCTCATGATTACTTTAGTATTCTCAAATGTGAAACACCCCTTTAAAACCGCTGACCTAGATCATGGCCGGTCAAATTTACCCCGTGAGTATCAGTGAACGCAACATTTAAGGATTCGTTCAATGTCAGGCCAAAACAGAGTGCTATACGAAGCCATACGTCTCTAAAACAGTTTCGCAAGCAGTGAGACGAGATAAGTTAGGACTGCCACAACTTCATTCAACCTTGGTGAGGTATGAAGGTTAAGCCGAGAAGAAAAACAATCTGTTTTTTTAGGCCGAGCGTGATTTGAGGGATAGTTTGTGGTGCTCACTTTGAATGTCTTAATAACACTGATTGTAAAATGATATTTCGTGAGTTGTTCAAGCTCAGGGAATGTCATTGATCTTTGGTGACCGAGACCACATTTTCTTTTACCATTCTACCTTGCGCACTTCTTGATGTTTCTTAAGATCACAAAACCTAAGCAATGTTGTATTCGGTCACCATGACCATCGAAAGGTTAAACAAGGCCCCAGATCTGAACTGAATGCCAGCTACGCTTTACTCAGGACAGGTATTTAGGTTTAAGGCGTTTGCATAAGGAGTTGTGGTGATACCTTTAACACCGATCCGGAGTTAAGCATCGTTTGATCTTGTTCAACCCGAAGGTATGGCCTAAGGTCCTGAAAGTGTGACAAAATTTAGTTTGCTTACAAACAACCCTATCTTGTGAAATTGGTTCTTATAGTCTTCGTAGTTTCTGATGTTTTAGAGAATGGCATTGACCCAATACGAGCGTGTGGTGCTCACCTGGCTAGCCGGGTGCAGATTAACATGCGCTTGGGTGCCGGTGTGTTTCACCCCCTCCCCTCCACAGATGTTTTCCGGTATGATTCCTGCCCAGCGTGGCGTAGCCGCTCCAAAATTTGCGTAATAGTAGACAGTTGAATAGCGGGTTGTTCAGTGTCAGCAATTTAGTTGCACCTTATAAGGCTGCTGACCTACGGCTGTCGAAATCGGGACACGGATCAGCGAAGACGATACTAAGGAATCGTTCCATCCGATGAAGCAACGGAGTGGTAAGTGAAGCCGTACATCTCGGAGATAATTTCTTATGCAACATAACACTCAAACTGACGAAATTCAATAGCGTAGGTCAAGGGTAACGGTTAGATCAAGGTAACAAACAGCCTGCTTGTTGCCGCAACTCAATGTATGGGGTAGTTTCTGGTGCTTATTCTCATGTTGTTCAGAGCAAGAACCACGTTATGCATCTACTATAGGGCTATTTAAGTTCAGGAAAAATGACGTACCTAAAAATCCCGGGTGAGCATTTTGTTTCTAAGAACGTATCGCCTAGCATAATCCTTGATGACTACTTCACTGCAAAAATATACGGAGTCTCTAAATGTTTGCTCATATCTACGCTTTCCGGATAGAAAGCAGTCATTGAATGTAAGAGTGTCCTAGATGCCGTTTGTTTGGGACCAGCATCATCTAGATTCACAGTGGTTGCATGAGACGGTCTTGGTGGGAGGGGGCGAGGGAATTTCAGTCATCAGTCCGAAACTCGACATTTTTTCATCCTGGCAAGTCAATTTGACTGCCCTGAGATCTCAGAGAGCAAAAACGCTAAAGACAAAAGATTCACAAGTTACGTGGGTTCACAAAATTCACAAGGTCAGCTGTACGTGAACTCAAAAGTGTAAAACTAAGCCTCTTAGATCATGACATTATTGGTCAAACAGGATAAAAAATGTCGAGTTTCGGACGGATCACTGAAATTCCCCCCGCCCCCCTCCCACCACGACCGTCTCATGCAACCACTGTGAATCCAGATGATGCTGGTCCCAAACAAACGGCATCTAGTACACTCTTACATTCAATGACCGCTTTCTATCCGTAAAGCGTAGATATGAGCAAATATTTAGGGACTCCGTATATTTTTGCAGTTAAGTAGTCATCAAGGATTATGCTAGGCGATACGTTCTTAGAAACAAAATGCTCACCCGGGATTTTAAGGTACGTCATTTTTCCTGAACTTAAAGAGCCCTATAGTAGATGCATAACGTGGTTCTTGCTCTGAACAACATGAGAATAAGCACCAGAAACTACCCCATACATTGAGTTGCGGCAACAAGCAGGTTATTTGTTGCCTTGATCTAACCTTTGTCCTTGACCCTACGCTATTGAAATTCATCAGTTTGAGTGTTATGCTGCATAAGAAATTATCTCCGAGATGTACGGCTTCACTTACTACTCCGTTGTTTCATCAGATGGAACGATTCCTTAGTTTTCTAACCATTCCTTAGATTCCTTAGTTTTAGAACGATTCCGATTCCTTCGTTTTGGCCTGACATTGAACGAGTCCTTAGATGTTGCGTTCACTGATACTCACGGGGTAAATTTGACCGGCCATGATCTAGGTCGGCGGTCTTGAAGGAGTGTTTCACATTTGAACATACTGGAGCAATCATCAGACATGATGAAACCACGCCACTTATAACTAACGTTTTATGCGCGCATATGCGTTTTATAACGCGTTTTATACGTTTGACGTATACTTTTAAATGCAAAAGACTGCTCCAGACAGTACAATTATCTCTAGTAAATATTTTCCTGAATGCTTCATAGTTTGATTACGTCATCATATATTGCACAACATGGGTTGAGCGTCCATTGACGGCCATTATATCTACAAACGCGCTCACAAACGCCAGATATAAACTCCTCGACAACTGTATTCTCTCGACCCTGATTGCCGTATGGCTTGCGAATTGATACAATTTGAATAACGCTCTTATGTTGTCATGAGTGCGAGGGTGACTTTTAAATCTTGACATTTCAATTCAACTAAAATTAATTTTACCGTACTGCCGGCGGAAATACGTCGGACTTCCGTAATGTTCAACAAGCGGAAGTTGTCACGCATGGTGAAACTGTTTGCACGTGCGGGGCGTCACAACTCGCATTATGAGCGGTGGCGCAAGCCCGGTAAACTTCGTTGGCCAGAAATCACATGGCTTCAGCTCATTTGGCAGTTAAGAATTAACTTCATTTTGAACGTGCACATATCGTTGCGACCAGATGTCGAGCGAGAGGAAAAATGCAAAAAATTTAAGAGAAACAAATGCTCATGTTTGTCATGTCATGTCACGTCATGCTCATGTAAGCTCATGTTTATGACTAAGAAAAGTTTGGGCAATGGCAAGTGGCATCAGGCTACCTGTGACCACCGCCCCAGTCGGATCGCACGTTACCTGCTCCGTCCACTCGCTCGCTCCCCTTATACGCCGGGGGAGTGACCGGCCGAGCCAAGTGAGAGTGTCCGCGGCTCAGCACTGACTGGTGACTGACAAGTGACTTCCATTAGGATGGACGAGGCCATCAAGAGAGCGGTGATCAACGCGGTGACGCAGGGAAACCTCCTGAATTCTGTCAAGGAGCAGGTGACGGCGACCGTGGCCGAAGCTGTGGTCGATAAGTGAAAAATGCGCCAGTGCTGCCATCTCTCAACGAGTTCGAGATACTACGAGTGGTAATTTCGCATGGCTCATTTGACAGCACGTCAACGTCACACAAACGTTCCACGATGCAATGAAAGAATGACGCACTGAAAAGAACAGTTACCAGATATAACAGTTTTCTTATCTAGAGCGGTCTATGCCACTCCGTATCAGCCGCTGCCACTTAAAAGCACACTGATGATTATAAGCATGTTGATTGCATCCTATGTGATGGTTGCTTCAATCTCATGAAATCTGGCACCTTCCTTTTAACTAGTACAGCTAAGATTTTTCGATGAATTGTTAATTTTGTCTCGGATGAGATAAATTTGGACCGTGATCATCAGTGCAGATAATACACACGCAAACCTAAACGCATTTAATCACTTCGTTGATCAACAAAACAACTTTGTGGTCCCGTAGTTAGCAAATGCTCTCTTAACCAGTGATCTCCAGTACGGGGAAGCTAAGCCCAGTTTTTCCTAGCGTTGTGCATCACGTTTGTTCCGAATTAAAGAGTCAGTATTCCATCAGTCACGATTTCTGTGGCTGCACTTGGTAAATCATGTGTTGCTATTTTGTTTTACACGTATGATTTCACTCTGGATTTTCACTTCAGCGCATGATTTTTGTGACGGGCAAACTGATGAAATGTTCCCGTTTTGCTAGTGCCCTAAAGCCAGCATTGGCTCGTGCCCTTGGCCCGCTAACGTAGCTCGGCACGAATTGCGCGGAGTTGTAGATGACGCCACCTACGGTGGTGGCGCTAACTACGGTGGTGCTGCCGCCTACAGGTGACGCTGCCTACAGATCGGGTCCGTTGGGGCAATGTCGTCAAAGCGCAAAAAGCGGTTCTTTCTCGTGACGATGCGCTTGGCAGCGTGACTAAGTGCGCAGGGGACACAATGTATTCGCCCCCCCCCCCCCTCCCTCTGACACTGAAACTTGATATTGCTTCACCTTTTTAACACGAAGGTCATGACTTAGGAACCTGAAACTTTGACCTGAGTGACTTAGCGTACAGGTCAACACGCCTCGTTAGTCCGGTATCTCTAGCTGTCTAAGTTCCCGAGATCTCAGGGGGCGCTCAAAATGACCACCCACCCGAGCGAAGGTTATGTAGCCGGCTACCCGGGCGCGTGTGAAGGCGGAGACGTCTTGGGCAATGCTTCGGTCATTTAGTTTACGCTTGGTTTCCTCTATTCCCCCAGCCCCAGGCCCCTGCTGTTTGAACTGTTCATCCTTATCGACCACAGCTTTGGCCACGGTCGCCGTCACCTGCTCATTAACAGAATTCAGGCGGTTTCCCTGCTTCACCGCGTCGATCACCGCTCTCTTGATGGCCTTGTCCATCCTAATGGAAGTCACTTGTCAGTCACCAGTCAGTGGTGGGTCGCGGACTCTCTCACTGGTTTTGGCCGGTCACTCCCTCAGCGTATAAGGGGATCAAGCGGGTGGAAGGAGCACGTAACGTGCGATCCGACTGGGGCGATGGTCACAGGTAGCCTGATGCCATTTGCCATGGCGCAAACTTTCCGTAGTCACATACATGAGTGCCTACTATTTCTTTCTTTTGAATTGTTCGCATTTTTCCTCACGCTCGGACATCTGGTCGCAACGATATGTGCACGTTCAAAATGAAATAAGCACTTAACCGGCAAAGGCGCCAAAGACATGTGATTTCTGGCCAGCGAAGTTTACCGGGCCTGCGTCACCGCTCGTAATGCGAGTTGTGAGGCCCCGCACGTGCCAGTAATTTCGCCATGCACTTCTGCTTGTTGAAAATTACCGAAGCCCGACGTAATTCTTTCAGGAATTCATGTCAAACATAATGGAAAGCAATCCATGCTGACGCACCGCATCATAGGTCATGAGCAATGTCGGTGCTGTCTCACTGCTTATAAAAAAGGGCCTTCAGTGTATTGAAATCCGCCTTGCATTCATCTCAGGAAAAATGACATCGATTTATTAGTATATTGCGCACGCATATACACATGGTTACACATCTTGCAGGGCTTCGTGCCATATGACGCACGCAAAGCCCGAAGTCGCTCCTTTGTAAAACTGCGTTACCAACGGCACGTGGTACCTACCACCGGCAAATGTGCATGTACAGGACACAATTATCGGCGAAAATGAAGGCACAAGACTTTACAACATATCACAGCTATGCAAGTAATAGCCCACGAAGCCCTAAGGCACAGCAAGGAACACATTTCAACGCCTAAACAATTGACTATACATCACTGATGAGCCTTCCCACAGCCAAGGGCGAAATCACTCGTAACATATCACTCATATCATACAGATGAATGTAGAAATGGCACATGCGCATACTTCTAAAGCTCGTATTACATACCAAACTGATGGCACAGAAAATTATCACATACAACTGTAGGGGCCTGAGAAACAGGATGATCACGTTACATCCGCAATCACCAATTGCCTATCCACCGCCGATAAATGTAGATAAACAGGACACAATTATCAGCGTTAATGAAGGCACAAGACTTGAAAACATATCACAGGTATGTAAGCAATAGCCCATGATGACCTAGCAATGAACACATTCCAATGCCTGAGCATAGATATGAACAAAGCAATGGACACATTTCAATGCCTTAACAATTGACGAAATATCACTGATGAGCTTTCGCACAGCCACCACTGCATGCCAGGTACGAAATCATTCGTCACATATCACTCATGATACAAACGAATGTACAGGTGGCACATGCACATATTTCTCAAGCCGGCATGAAATAAACAACCGATGGCACAAAAACTATCACATACAAATGAAGGCACCTGAGAAACAGCATCATGACGTTATGTCTGCAAGCACCGACTGACTGGGATAAAAGGCGTCAATACAGCGTGACAAATCACAGTGAAATGCCATGGGTTAGATGCAAACAAAACACCTGCACACGAATATGCACATATGTACAGCCATACAGAGTTACTGAGGCAGCTGAGGTATTCAGAAAACCCCTGTGATTTTCCGCACAATTCAACGCACCCATCAGTGGTCCACCGGGCCACCGTCACCGGCCACGGCAACATCATCAGTGTCCTCTTCATCATCTGAGTCCTCGGGAAGGATCTCTGGCCAAACGCCCATCCACACTGTGGGAGGTGCCCGTCTCCATTCTTCCTCTTCATCCTCGACGTCGTCTTCCCAGTCGCTGTCGCTGCCATCTATCGGAGACTCCACGAAGCTCGTTTTTGACTCATGCTCACGCCGCGGCTCGGGGAAGAGAATGGCCAGCGGAGCGATCGGCTCGTACCGCTCCCCGTCGAACCGGGTGAAGAAGCGTCCCACTTCCTGATGATCGATAGGCTGGGGATCTGGGGCCAGTTGCAGCTCCTCTGCAATGATACATCCACTTCTGTTAGTGGCAGACAGAAGGGGCGCTCTACACAAGAATGGGTGCAAGACATATTGCAAGTTGCTGTGATTTGTAGACAGCCCAACAATATTTTTTCAGCGGCAGCTAGGGGCGTGGGCTGCACCACGTAGTGCAACGTACAGTTTGGCTGTGTAATGTAGAAATATTGGAACTCATGAAATAGCAATGAATACGAACCAGAGCAGATATTCCGAAAGCTGCCATGTAGACATCATCAATAGTCAACTCAACATAGCAGCTTTGTGGAGTGCATAAAGCTGGTCCAATGCACCCAAACAAAATATGCCAGCGCTCTGCTCATAACTGACATACTGGTGGGATGTCAGTGTAATGTACTCCGAATCAGTGCACAACATTTACTCGGGGAGCCTGCTCACCTTCAGCCATGCATCCGAAACGGTCACCCTCCATCAGCAAGTTGTAGAAAGGTTGCTTTTCTCCCCGCTGAAGTCCGGAGCAGGCGCGACTATGTGCTATCCAGTCCTGCAAACACCACCAACCCCGAGTCAACACAATAACTCACACCACGTGGCCGCCGTAGAAGATGAGAGCGAGGGCAAACTGTGAGGCTTCGTGGAAATGCTGGTAAGGAACTTTCACGTGTCAAGTGAGTTTCAAGAAATTCAAGTGACATCCGTGGCAAATTGGTACCCTACATGCCCATCACTGATGCACCGATTTCTACTACCAATCAAGAAGGGGAAAAACCCAGAATGAAAGAATGACACAAATGCAACATGTCTGTATGAAACAGAGACACATATATGATACAGCAATGCATGCATTGAAAGCGAATTATGTGAAAGGCAGACAGGACATCGCAAAACCATAATTGACCGCATTAGATACATTATAACCCAACATGCTGAAGA
Organism: Pollicipes pollicipes; assembly: GCF_011947565.3. Taxonomy (NCBI): domain Eukaryota; kingdom Metazoa; phylum Arthropoda; class Thecostraca; order Pollicipedomorpha; family Pollicipedidae; genus Pollicipes; species Pollicipes pollicipes. The sequence goes on along the minus strand of NW_023596461.1, from coordinate 11,986,183 downwards.
CATTCCATATCCCCTCTTTCAAAAAAAGATCACTGGTAGTAAAATAAGGCAACCACTAGTCACACAAATAAATATTTACAAGGCATTCAGCGACTGCCTTGCTGTGGAAGAAGTGACAAAACAACCAAAAAGTCGAGTTGACTTCTCAGGCTTTGCCACGTAACTAGACCAACTTCTTACAAAACAGTACAAATGGGGTCAGACATGGACTGGCCTGATCCTGTAGCTTCATTTAAACCGCTCATACCTGTGAGACCTCGTAGTATGGTGAGCAGCCGTACACCACAGCCAGGTGCCCGTCGCCGTACGTGACGACGTCACCGACGCCCAACTGCCTCGGATAGTCGCCCGCTGCTCGGTCCGCCGCGCGGAGGTTCACCTGCAACACCGATGAAAATACTGACGGCGTTGCACACAACCGCGGGAGATGATTGAGGGGCATGGTATAACATGAGAAGCGTGACACAAAACATAAATGAAAACAAATGAGCTGAGTGACAGTACCGAGCATCAGCCAAACCAAGAACAATAAAGAGAGAAAATAGGGCATCCACAAATCCTTGAAACAAAAACTCACACGCGCAAAACGACGAAACAACAGCACATCTGCATCATATTTGTATGCTGATGATGCTTAGACATGGGATTAAACATGTTCCACAGCGGCATTTAGCCAGCGGCATTTAGCATTCAGCATTTTAAGGTGCGCTCGCAAAAAGACGTACACTTAACTGACCGACATGCATGCACAACATAACATGACACAAACACCACGGAACCCAAATGCACCACTCACACGACTACGCAAACGCATGCTTCCGCATCACGTTGGTGAGAAGCTACAGGAGTAACTTCACGCATTGGCAATTTCATCAAATCGAGTTCATTTTTCTTACCAGTTCCTGGACTTTGGCCTCTTGTTCATCCAGGGAGAGCGCCAGCCGTTTGTACATCCTCTTGAAGTGCTTCATGAGTACTTCCAAGCCACGCCTCTCGTTCTCCGCCAGAAATATGTCGTTAGCCTGGACGAATTGCTGCAGACGGAAAGCAGTGAAAATAAGGTCACATCAGATTCCCCCGTTGTATCGCCACGTGTTTTTTTTCTGACACAAGCTTGGACGCAACGCCCAGCCCTCGACTGCGGGCCATGTACGAATTCGATACTTCTGTGAACCAAAGATGAGATCAGAACGTCACCTTGCAGACGTCCATTCACATCTACATCGTACACAATTATCAGGCGCATCAAAGTGAACCAGACGTATATTTCCAACAATGGTTGAAAACAACCGCCAAACGCAACGAAAAGAAGGCGCGACGCCGCTGTGCCATCGCTGCCCACCTCAGCACCGCCTGATGAATGAAATCGACAAGGACAATTGGCCGAAGCCGAGGCTTTCTAGAGGATTACACACAGCACACATGCTGGGTTAAGCGATTTATGCATGCTTCTTAGATTGTACGTGCTGATTGTTCAGGTCTAGCGTCATCAAACACCACTGACCTGCAGCAGGCGGTGCGTGTACATGGGTCTGGTACGAGCCAGGGCGGACATCAGGTCGTCGAGCGCAGCCATGTCCAGGCGACAGTCGCTACGGGCCCAGCAGGCCAGCGTCTCAAACGAGACCAGGTCGAAGCCATTCTCTGGCCGGCGGGCATCCGGATGGGTGGCGCCATTGATCAGGCGGCCCAGCAGCTGTCAAAAACAATGCATCACTTAAGACAAAGAGGGACATCGTACTGGCACCACAGCACAGCACACTGAAGAGTGTACACACAGCAGGACTTATCACAAGTTGTAGCGGGGCTGCTGGTATTCACAGATTCATATAAGAACAAAACACCCTGGACCTGAGACTCTAGTGCTTTCTTTGCAAAGTTCCTTTGCCAAAGGCAGGCATAGAACTACTCGTTAAACAAAACGGCAGATTTTTCAAGAAAAAAATCCACGTACCCCATATAACAGGCCCTGTTCTCCTAGAATTTGCAAAATCAGGTGCATCACGTACCCCTGCTCTGGGGAAGGGTTCCAGCATCTGAAGATCCATGTCCGGATGTACAGCATTCAACTCCTCCAACACCTGCTCTCTGGATAGCTGCATGCCGCGACGGACAACGTCGATGAACAGGCACTCTTCACTGTCCCTGCGTGAGGAGCAGCACGTCAAGACATCGTGCACAATGAACTGCATGCATTTATAAATGCGTCATATAAATTGCATTACATCACTGTGTAACAGACAACTTCAGTCACAAAGAAAAAGGCACATAAACAAATTTATAAAAAGGCAAACTAGACAAGACTAAACAACACAAACACAGTCAGTGCACAATTGCTGCGTTTGCACAAAACGACAACACATCGTGCATCAATGCGATTGGCTTCACACAATTTGGATGTTATAGTTAGGAAATGAATACTTAGTTTTAAGGAAATGATCAACGTCATTACATACAAATCATGCGTAACACCACGCCATTACTTTGGATTAATTCCTCCGTATCGCAGTGACCAATCGCTCCGAAGAAAATTTTATAGCACCAAATAAAACGGTGAATTTGAAACTTTCTTTTAAGGAAAAGAGAAGTGATGCGTTTACCAACGCTGATTTCAATAATAAATGCCTTTGTTGCAAGAAACAAACGTATCAAAATGCACCATTTATCATGAAAAATGCATCAATTTCTTTGGCATCAAGTGACTACAAAAACTGGTGGATAGATGCACGCCGTGAAAGCAGTAACACCCAAAAAGACATGACTTGAGCAGCCAGTCTGTCTATTTAGCGTCAATGGTGCAAGAAGACCCATTCCCCACGCCCCTTGCGACCATGCTCACGTTCGGTGCCAGCAGATCATCGAGCTATGCGGGAACTGCACGTTGTGGAGGTTGACACCCAGCATGCCAGCTACCGAGGAGTAGACCGTCCCCATTACAGTCTGCGTCCCGGAGCCGGCACAGTGGAGGTGGCGACGAAGGTAGAGCACCTGAAAAAGGAAATAGTAAACCATTTAATGCATTGTGCTGCGGGCAACAGTAGTAACTTCCACACAACGAGAGCAAACAGTCCATCACACCATTCAGTCACAGAGCCAGCAATAGATTGTAAAACGGATATCACACTTACTCAAATCAAACATCACCTATTAGTAACGACCACATTGACGAGCATTTTATCATGACTACCATGGTCAATCGTCAAAGTCAACAATTTTCACGGAGACTCTGGATTCTAGACTGTGCAGACATCGCAACAGGGTGTTCGGTGTTATGCCATCTGACAGGAGCCGCATAATGAACCTTACGACAAACCGGCGGAAACGCATGGCTGACATTATGCTTCGCAATTCATAGCCCCGCACCGAAAACAACATCAGGGAAAATAGATCAGAAAGAGAAGCCTGCGCATGTCCTGTGTGTGATTTCACCTACTTCAACGTCCAGGAAACATTGATAAATATTTACTGCAGTACACTCACCAGTGTGTTCAGCTCGGCAGCCGGTGCGTCCGCTGGCTCTTCATCCTTCATTAGGGCAAGCTGTCATACAGCACGATGTTCAGCACGTCCAAGAGCATCAGTGTCTGGTCATCCGTCCACAGCGTAGGTCCGAACGGGTTCTTTTTGCACGTATCCCAGGCGGCGGCCGGGTGCTCCGGGAGCTTCCGACGCAGCTCGTCCAAAACCAGGCCGGCGACCTTGATGTAGCAGCTGTAAAACCACGCCGTGTCAACGCTCGCATGTACACATGAAAGGTCGTCTTTGTTCACGGGGGGGGGGGGGGGGGGGGGGGGAAGATGGAGACGAATGTTGCAACGTAAAGACTTTATCAATATGTGAGATAAGTGCCTTGTATCGCGTTCCTCTGGCGAAAACCACGATGACATTGGCATACTAAGTTTGACCTAGCTATTTGCTACACCATGCATCAAGTCCTGTTGATGCATCTGTAGTAAAAACACAGCGCGGTGTGGCATTTCTGTGCAGAGCGACAACATGAAAAATTCCATAAGCGTAGGTAACAGACAGCCTGCAGTCAGCTACCATCGGCACAAATAAACACAGAAAACGGCTGTGAGATTAGTTGCATACTTGTGCCCATCAGGAAGAGCTACATATACATTAGAAACACAGTCGAGCTGGCAGAACATGGTCGTGCCAAATCTTGAATTTCCGCATGGAGATTGAGCATCTGGTAAGAAGATGAGAGACTCACGCCTTAAGACTGGACTCTCGGTTGTTGGTTTGCTCCGGGACCATCCAGAGGCTCATCAGATAAAAGGCTTCGGGCACGTTTACATGCTGCGCTGGGCGCTGCATGTACTCCCGGAACATGGGCAGCAGCACGACGTCTCGCTGGATCTCGCGGAACAGCATCCGCGCATAGTAGCGCAGAGACAGGTCATCATCCCTGCCAAAGAAGGCTCGAATTACACATATGCCTAACACAGCATCTGTCCACTCCGGAGACCAGTTGTGATGTCGGATGCTTATATATAAGTCAATGAGTAAAACTTCTCGAGCGAATTATCTTCTCGAGCGAACTGTCCACTGCGCAGACCAGTTGTGATGTCGGATGCTTATATATAAGTCAATGAGTAAAATTTCTGGAGCGAATAGTCTGGTTCGGTCTGCAGATTACTTAGGTGATAGCAGAGCATATGAAAAAAGCATGAAGGTAGTGGTGGGGAATAAACCAAGGTACTGGACCGAGCAGCCCGGTACGTACGATACTAGCAAGCTGTTAAGATACGCCATAGATACGCCTTAAGATACGCCTCGCCATACCATCACGACAACAGAAGGTAAGCCTAGAGGAAGACAGGGTAGTGACACTGGAGTGAGCCCTTGATCCAGTCTTGGTTCTGTCCCACAAAATGTCAGGGATAAGATTGTCATTCCAAACTAAGGGGAAAGCGGGACAGAGCGACAAGAGACACCATCACGCTCCTTGAGAAATGGCCACCGTTGCTCAATATGGCCCAACTGTCAGAAGTATGAGAAGCTCCGTAGTTTAAGACCAAAAATTTAGAACAATGAATACTTAAGACTCTGGATGATCTCTTTCATCAGCATTCACATGGCAAAGGGCACGTGAAGGATTACACGAAGTACATAACACGTGCAGTGCCTATGTGACTAAGAATTTATGGTTGACAAATTGCATACAGCTGAGCACACTGCATGACACCAGACCACCCCGACAGTGTGATCCAACTTACGGACAGTGTTGGCGGGGATAGATGACCTCCAGTAGCGCATCCCGATTCAACAGGGTACCATGGACGGGCACCAGCTTGCGGAACTCTTCCATAGGCGGGGTCCGGCAGGCAGTCGGACTGAGTAGCATCTGTCGGCCGTCTTGGCTAGGGCCGTGCGCAGGTGGTGGCCAGCCGAGGCGCGGAACCTCGCAGTACGCCGCCAGCTGCGGCCGCACCGCTCAAACACGCGCAGCAGGGCAGGTCGGCACGAGGGCTGCAACAAGCGCGGGTACCTGCGAAACAAGAACACAAGGTCACGACTGACGCAAATCGGCACGTTGGGAGGTCTCTTGGGTGGAAGACCTGCCTAAATATCACGCCTAGCTCAATAGTCTTGGTCAAAACATTGGGCACAGCGAGCGCGATTCAATCAATGACATATTAAGTCCGCATATGGAATCAAACGTGACGCACACCACCATGCACGCCACATTTTCCTCGCCATACCATCACTGCAACTGGTCAGTAACAACATGATCAACATTGTCATATTTCTTGAGACCTTTGGTTCCACTTGGATAGGGCTGAATAAAGGAGACGCCCATAAATCAACAGTTGTTTAAAGCATAGGAACTCCAATTTTTGGTGGTAATGTGAAAAAGATGGGTTGCTCTTGACCACTTTTAATTATGATACCAAATACAGCTGAATTTCTTTTAGTAGGACAGCCGTCCACTACTGGTGTCATGCATCAGTTCTTTTGTGGTGTGCTATTGATACAAGACCAATGCTAAGTTTCTTTAAGATGCTAATCACCATTTGAGAGATGGAAATAAAGGATTGCTGGAAAATGCTGTGTATCAACAAAATGGAGATCAAATAACAACTGTTGGTTGTCCATGAACCACTGACCTAAAGACACTCAGTTCTTTGCATTTACCACCATAAAGTATATCACTATATGGGTTACAAGATGATATACCACCATCACTGAATTAGCAAAGAGCTGCCTAATTTCTGGCACTAGGCTCTGTCCCCTGCAGCACTGGTTTCTGAACTTGTTAAAACTAACTTGCATAAAATGTCCCAGGGCATAGTTTGGCACTACAATAAATTAGAAGAACACTTCATATCCTACAGTCAGAATTTCAGAGCAACAAATGACATCTATCAACACCTCACACTCTCTGCATATGGTTGAATGGAAAAGACAGGATAAGAGCCTTTTAAAACACAGTAGCAGTGGCAAGACACTAACAATTTTTTTAGGTGGACCATCATTTACCAAAGTCATCACCAACACTCTTTATCTTTTGTTCAAAATGTCATCTCTGTTACTGGCATTGGTTGCATATAGTTCAGGTCTTGCTTACTGAGACAATTTAGCACAAAATGCATCTGCAATGAAAAGTTATCATGAAACCCTTCCCATCTAAGCAGAATAGCATGATAATGCCATGTAAAATTCAACCAAAGATGTTCCAAATGAGGTTCATGAGGATGATTTGCAAGGAAAGCTTTGATCAGCTGTCTGCCCCCCTTTGTAATTTGATAAATGGACTTAACCACATACTTATCAGCTGCACTGCATTTCCATACACCAAATTCAAGGTATGCAGTGCCTAATAACAATATGTTGTACATCTAAACTTCATGTTTTATGTGAGCTTTACAGAGGGTAAGTGCAAAACATACTTCTCCCTGATATCATCATCTGCTTTCAGGAAATCATCATCCCAATCCAAAACTACAGGTATTGATAGGCCATGTGAAGAATAACATATTATACATCAAACTTTAGGCCACTTTGATTGGTGTATGGACAAGCATTCAATTTCTTCTAAAATGGTCAAACAATCTCCAGAAACAACTTAGAAATCAGTGTACAGCAGAAGTACAAAAAGGGCATGAAAGTTGACATACATTTGTCAGCAGGTGCATCACACAGCCAGTCAGCTGAATGTAATGAGGGTACGCTATTTGCAACCGCTGGCTGAATTGCTACAGTAGTTGGCACTGTCTGAAGTCAGAAATATGCATCCATGGGTGCATACACACATCTAAAATATATGTACATTTACAAAATTGGTGTGATCACATCCCATCTCGCAATAATTTTTACATGCCAGCTGTAGTAAGACTGGATTACAGCTAGCAGCAAAAATCACCTTTTCAGCAATCTGACATTTTAAGAGCAGGAACTCACCTGGACTTAAATCCAAACTTCCATACTTTCTCTGAAGTATGGACATCATTAAGCCTCTTGCACACTTGTGACACAGAAGCAAGATCTTCTACGCTCAGGAAACACAAGATATGTTCCAAAATTTCCGTTGGCAGGAAAAGCAAGGATGTCTCAGCATTCCGCTCTCCACTGACCCAATGCATCACTTCCTTCTCATTCGAAAACTCCGCAGCATCCATCAGCAGCATTCAACAACCACGTGCGCTGTTTCAAATATCGAGAGTAGATTCCAAGCTCAGCAGATTCAGCCTTGCACGGATAAAACATACACGGGTCGGAGCGCCGGAATAGAAACGGAAGTCAAATGCGGCGGTTAACGGTTCGAGAACTGCGGCACGTCACGGCCGAGGCCGTTTAAACCTCCCAATGAGAAGCGGGGATTTGAAATCAGTGCTGTGTGGCCGAACCGGATGCAAATGCTCGTGCGCGCTGTAACATCAGTGAGAGTCGCAATTTATTAAGTTAGGACAAGGAGGGAGAAAAGGGTGCAGCCAGGGGTGTCACTTATTATATACTTTCGGAATGACCGATGCAACTAATGCTGACATGAGCCTCCCCGTTTCACCTCACAATACTCCTTTCATCCTTGGAATGCCAATGAGGAAAGAGGGAATACTTGGCCAAATAACGATACATCAGCTATCTTGTCTAATTGGTACATGTTGCAGTTTCCTAAACGCGTTACTAATGCCATCATGTATATCGTACACCACTCATCGTGGTCTAGGTACCTAATGGGTTGTCACGCTACCCGCTTTACATTTTAAGCCGCCCGGCAAATGTTTGACACGTTTTTGAAATAATACGGTTCGGATTTTGATCAAGAACAGCTAACTTCAAAAGTTGGCAGCTTTGAAAATCGCGAGTGGCCTTACTAGAAGCTAATGCATGTTTCAGTTTTGTGCGGCCGCGCGGGGAGGAGGTGCCCGGCGCGTACTCACGAGAGCCGCACGAGCTGTGCAGCACGAGATGCATTGTTGCCGGCGCTGGTGTCATTCCTTTGGAGGGAGGCAAGTCTGACTCAACTGAATGACAACCGTTCTTTGCTTTCATTCTGAGTATACATAAAAATATGTGCTGACGTTACTTGCTGACAAGTGAGGGAGATAGACACCAAAGTGGATTTTTTTGAACATATCTGGTTATCACAAACTTTCAACATGCACATTCCTGACAAACCAAAATCCAAGTCTTTTGACAAATCAAAATTGGCGGGCTGACGGCGGCGGCGGCGGTCCGCTTGGGTGGCGCGGGCGAGCGCGGAGGCTGTTTAGTCCTCTCGATTCTGTAATGTTTGGTTTTACCTTCGTACTGTACCGTAGCAGTTAGTATTCGGTCAGCAACAAGATTAGCACACGCGCTGGTCATTCGTGGTCCATTACCCATTAACTCTTGCTAAGATTCTTTTCTGTGACTTAGTGTCTGTTCTAAGCATCGTGGAAAGCCGGTAGTTCTTATTAACTACAAATGGGATGTCATTGCTTTGGAGGAAGGCAAGTCTGAATCAACTAAATGTCAACAGTTTTTTGCTTTCATTCTCAGTATACATAAAAATATGTGCTGACGTTACTTGCTGACAAGTGAGGGAAATAGACAACAAAATGTTTTTTAGAACATATCTGGTTGTCACGAACTGTTAACAAGCACATTCCTGACAAACCAAAATCTCGTTGTCAAAGCAGATGCATTTCGGTGCAAGCCTTTGTTGGAGTTTGCAGACATTTTGAACGAATTGGTTTTCCAAATTTTTATAACGCTGAAAAGCACTTTTCAAAGTTTTTTGAAAGGAGTTCTCAAAAGTTCCAAAAAAATCAAAAAGTGTAAAAAATAGGAGTTGCTGATGGCTTCCGAGACAAGATTCGGAAAGCTTACCGCTACACTGCAACGCCAAATTTTGCATTGCAGTTGGCAATTAAATAGCGAATCATTTGGTATAAAACTTAGGTTTACGTTGTTTAACACTTCTAAGATTTTATGTAAAGCTTTTCAATCGATGGATTTCTGAAATCAGAACTCACGCTAAGTGGTGTTTGTTGGCTTAGCACTGACCTTCATGCTCCGATCGCGCAAAGTCAGGGCAAAGGCTGAATTTAACGGCGGAAGCTTACCGTACCGCAATACCCTGGGGTCCGGAAAGAGTCATTTTATTTGAAATCAAACTCAGTATTTCCAAGCCACCGTCTCATTCACGACGTGGTAAGAGCGTCATTCAAATTGTATTTGGTCTATAAGCCATATGGCAATCAAGGCCAAAACAAATATAGTTGTCGAGGCGCTTATATCGGGCGCTTGTGAGCGTGTTTCTAGGCATAATGGCCGTCAATCGGCGCTCAATCAATGTTGTGTAATAAATCGTGACGTAACCAAACGATTGCGCAGTGAAAAGCATATTTACATAAGAAATAATTGTCCCGTCTGGAACAATCTTTATCATACAAAAAGTATGCCAGTGGTTGTAAGTGACGTGATTTCATCATGTGTGATGATTGCTTCAAGTGTGAAGCATCTCTTTAAGGCCGCTTACCTAGATCATGGCCCGTCAAATTTAGCCCGTGACTATCAGCGAACGCAACCTCTGAGGACTCGTTCAATATCATGCCACAACGGCGTGTTTTACGAATTAGTTCCGAATTACTTCATTTCACCTTGGTGAGGTATGAAGGTCAATCGAAGGGGAAAATGAACCTGTCTTTTAAGATAGAGCGTACTTTGTGAGGTAATCTGTGGTGCTCACGTCGAAGGTTTTAATAACAGGGATTGTAAAAGGATCTTCAGTGAAGTTCGTAAAGTTCAGAGAATGTCATTGACCGAAAGTGACAAAATGACAAGGACCAACATTTTTTTCATCAGCATGTTACCTATCGTTCTGTTTGACGTTTCTTAAGATTACAGAAACTAAGCAATGTTGTATTCGGTCACCATGACCATCGAAAGGTTAAACAAGGCCCCAGATCTAAAACGAATGCCAGCTTCGTTTTGCTCAGAGCAGGTATTTATGTTTAAGACGCTTCCATAAGGAGTTGTGGTTGTACCTTTAACACCGATCGGGAGATAAGCATTGTTTGATCTTGTTTAACCCGAAGGTATGGACTAGGGGCCTGAAAGTGTGACAAAATTTAGTTTGCATACAGGCAACCGTATCTTGTGAAGTTGGTTCTTGTAGCCTTTGTTCTTTTTTATGTCTCAGGCGGTGAAATTGACCCACTCCGAACATGTGGTATGTGACGGGCTCCCCGGGTGCAGGTTAACATGTGCTTGGGTGTGGGTGTATTTTACCCCCTCCTCGCCCCTCCCCCCCCCCAATATTTTACGGAATGATTCGTGCACAGCGCGGCGCAGCCGCTCCCAAGTATCCGTTACAGTAGACAAATGTTTAGCGGGTTTTTCAGTGTCAGCGATTTAGCTGTACCATGTAAGGGTGCTGTCCTGCCGCTAATGGAAATCAGGCCATGGGTTCAGTGACGACAGTATTAAAGGAATCGTTCCATCTGATTTAGCAGGAGGGCGATAAACAAAGCCATACATCTCGGAGATGATTTCTTAGGCAACATAAGAACTGATGAATTCCAATAGCTAAAGGTCAAGGGCAAATGTTTGACGAAGTTAAGAAATAATCTGTTTGTTGCCGCAACTTAATGTGTGGCATGGTTTCTTGTGCTGTTTTTAAGTTCTTGAGAGCAGGAACCGCATTATGCACCTTCCATACGGCTTTTAAGTTCATTTAAGTTCGGGAAAGACTGCGTACCTAGAAATCACAGGGGAGCATTTTGTTTTTATGAGCATACCGCCTAGCATAATCCTTAATGCACCTTAAAGTGCAAAAATTAAAAAGTCTTGAAAAGTTTGGTCACAAGTAGCATACAAGGGTCGAAAAATGTCGTTAAATGTAAATGTGCACCAGATAACATTTGCTTAGCACCGGCATCATCTAGATTCAGTGTTTCCATGAGACAGTTTTGTCTCATGGACATAGGTGGGCGTAGGGGAGGGGAGAGCACTTCAGGCATCGATGTGAAACCAGGCATTCTTGTTCCTGTTTGACCAGATCGCCATGATCTAAGAGCCTTAAATCTTTACACATATGAGTTCACACAGCTCAAAATACCGTTTGAATTCAGTTCCTTCAGCTTTCTTGCTTTCCGAGATCTCAGGGTGACCAGCCTGACCTGCCCACCCGAGCAAAGGGCATTCGAACGGAATATGTTAACCCGTCATTGGTGGGGTTCAAATAAGTGTTTGGTGGTGGCGGCGAGTGACACTGGGTTAAATCATTCAAAACATGGAATTGAAAACATGGAGATTGCAATCTGTTCAACAAACACTGCACGAAAAGCTGATAACAGGGTGTCAGTGTGTCATAGTACATCAGACATAGACATGAAAGTCATAATTAAACATTTGAACATGTCGCGTAACTAATGACCCTGACATAACTGGAAACCAAATAAGCTGACTTTGTTTTCGAAAGCGTTAACAAAAGCTAAACAGAATACCTACATGTCAATTTGGCAACAAAATAGTAGTGAGATATTACGTTAAACTTTCACTTACATCTTCAGTGGAACGCTGCACCACCTACAAAATGTTCTTTACTATACGTACGCGATCTGTCGACAGCCCTTGGTGCACCGGCAGCCCAACAGTGACAGCGAGCGGCGGTTTACGGAGCTGGCCTGCGCGCACAGCGGAACCCATCCGGGCCGATTACAGCCCGAGCGGCCGGCGCGCAGTGTGTGGCTGGCTGTGGGCCGCCGCCAAACGACCTGCCACCGGTAGAGGCGTTGTCAGGAACGCGTGAGGGCTAGAGACGGTGAGGACGGCTGCAGGCTCACGGGTCAGCTGTGCGACGGGTTGGAGACAGCCGACTAGCCACCAGCACGGTCGTTATCCGGCACCTGGTACCGCTGGCAACAACCTCCAGCGCCATCCAACAGGTTGCGCTTACCAGGCATGCCGGGTCAGACTAGTCACGCCGGGGTCGCGCGGGGGCAGCGAGCAATGGCGGCGTCAGGTATACTCGAGCTGTAGGCCACGGAGAGCCGAACTGTCTCCGGCAAGGACGGCGTCTGGTGTTCTCTGACGTTACTATACCCCGCCGCTCGTACTTCGAGTTGTGGGGCTCCATGCGTGCAAACGTTATAGCCATGCAGGACGACTTCTACGTTTTGAAAACCACCGAAGCCCGACGTAATTCTCTCAGAAATTCATGTAAAAATAATAGAAAGCAATCCATGCTGAAGCGCCTCATCATGGTTCATGGGCAATGTCCGTGCTCTCTCATTGCCTACAAAAAGTGGGCCTTCAGTGTATTCAAAGGTCGCCTTGTATTTATCCAAAGGAAAAATATCATTCGTTTAGTGGCATATTGTGCATGCATCTACACATTGCTACAAATATTGCACGGTTTCGTTCCATATGACGCACACACAAGCTGACGTCGGCTCCTTTGTGAAACTGCGTTACGAACCGCAGGAGGTACCTACGAACGATAAATGTAGACAAACAGGATACAGTTATCGGCGTAACTGAAGGCAAAAAACTTGAGAACACATTGCAGCTATGTAAGCAATAGGCATTGACGACCTAATGACATAACAATCAACACATTTCAATGCCTGAACAAATGACTGAATATCACTGGTGATGTTTTCCACAGCAAAAACTGCATTGCAGAGTACGAAACCACTTCATCGCATGTCACTGATATGATTCTAACGAATGCACAGGTGGTAAAAGCACATATTTATACAGTTGGCATCAGAAACACAAGCGATGGCACGGAAAATTTTCACAGACAAATGTGCGCACTAGGCAAAAATTATCATCACAATAAGCCTGCAAGCACTGATTGCCTATGATCGCCTACGTCAATATAACGTGAGCAATCTAAGAGAAATGCCACTGGTTCGGTGCATACATAGCACCTACAAATGAACATACACATATGTACGGCGAAACAGAGTAACTGAGGCAGGTGAGGTACTCAGAACACCCGTGTACTTTTCTTCAGAGCCACAACGTGGCCATCAGTGTTTCACTGGGCCTCCGTCAGCGGTCACGGCATCACCATCAGTGTCCTCCTCATCGTCTTGGTCCTCGGGGAGGATCTTTGGCCAGACGCCGGTTCACACTGAAGGAGGTGCCGGTCTTCATTCCCCCTATTCATCCTTGACGTCGTCCTCCATGTGGCTGTCACTGCCGTCTATCGGCGACTCGACGAAGCTCGTTTTGTTCTCGCGTTCACGCCGCAGCGCCGGGAAAAGAATGGCCGGCGGGGCAATCGGCTCGTACCGATCCCCGTCGAACCGGGTGAAGAAGCGTCCCACATCCTGAAAAGTGATAGGCTTGGGATGCGGATGCAGCTGCAACTCCTCTTTAATGATTCATACACTTCTGTTAGGGGCAGACACAAAAGGCGATCTACACAACAATGAGTGCAAGATATATCGCGAGTTGCTGTGATTTGTGGACAGCTTGCGTATATTTTTCCCCACTAGGGGCGTGAGCTGCAATATGTAGTGCAAAATCCAGTGTGTTTAATATATAAATGTGTAAAATTATGACATGGCAATGAGTACGACTTGGAGAAGATATTCCAAAATCTGACTTGAAGACATCATCAATAGCCAACTGGACATTGCAGTTTCGTGGTGTACATAAAGTAGGCTCAATGCAGCCAAAAAATGTGCCAGCACTCTGCTGATATTTGACATGCCGGTGAGATGTCTCCGTAATATACTCCAAATAAGCGCGGAACATTTATTCGGCAGCCTACTCACCTTCAGCCATGTATCCGAACCGGTAACCCTCCAGCAGCAAGTTGTAGATAGGTGGCTTTTGTGCCCGCTGAAGTCCGGAGCAGATGCGACTATGTGCTATCCAGTCCTGCAAACAACACCAGCACCGAGTCAACACAAAAACTTAAACCGCACAGCCGTCGTAGGCGATAAGGGCGAGGGGCAACTGTGAGGTTTGCTTGGCCCGCCGCGCGCAGGCTAACATAAAATACCGACGAAAGCAATGACGGCGTTGCACACAACCTTCGGAGATGATCGAGCGACGTGGCGTAAAATCAGTAGCGGGCACGAAACATAGCGGAGTACAAATGAGCTGTGAAGACTGTACCGATTCATATTCAGGGAGACCAGAAACTAGGAATTTGACCAAACGGGACATTCATAAATACTAGAAGCAAATGACTCGCAGGTTGCCAACGATGTGGGAACAAACGTAGCTGAGAAGTACACAATGCACACAATATACCAGACAACATGTTGACACTGTGACGTCGCACAAATCGTCAAAAGCGACCAGAGTATGATCAAATTCATATACACAGGTCTGGAGGAATACGCACAATTGGATTGGCTCCCCAGACCCATTTTTACATACCCATGTAGGCAAGGGTTGTAAAAACGTATTCTTTGTCGCCGACTACATTTCTGCAGACGTAATTTCCGCCATCAGGGTAACGCGATACCACATGATATGAGATGGCAATGACGTCCATGCACAATAGCGTCATCAGTAATCGACGTATCACCGAAGGCCTCTTGGAACAGCGCACCTTGCAATATCATGCACATAACCGAAACATTCATGTATAAAATATATTTCAACTAAGGCCAGGATGAATGTTCCTGCGAAGAATGCAGGCACATCGGCCCTAGAAAATGGGACAGTCTAGTCACAAAAGCAGTCTTTTCCCATCCTTGGGACTCGAAGCGGCCTCATATTTAAGCATAACATGCGCTCAGGCTGGGCATCAAATTTTCCCTCCCTCGAAGGTCTTTCTGGAATGGTTTCCGAACAGCGCGGTGTAGTTGGGTCTAATTTTGCATGGCTGCAGACCGTTGAACAGCGGATCGTTTGGCATCATCAATTAAAAAATACCTAGTATGATAGCTGATCTACGGTAGATGAGACTCAGGCCATGAACTCAGGGAAATCAGTTTCTAGGAAAGTTTTGAATCTAATGCAACACCCGAGAGGTAGACAAAGTCACAAATCTTTAAAATACTTCCTTAGCCAATGCGACAATGAAATGAACAAATTATATTGATCTGGTGCACATTTCAAGTTTATTGATAACAGGAGCCGCCTTACACCTTCGGTGGATTTCCTGTAGGTCAGTAAGGGGCACTGACCTAAAATGACTCGTGTCAACGCTTTGTTAGCAGGAACATACTGCCTAGCGTAACCTTCATCGCTTAGTCAAATGCAAAGCTCAAGACACTCTTGCGTGATTTTGGTCCCCACAATATTCGAAAGGCAAAACAAGGTCACTGACCTTTATTGAGCATGCGATTTTTTTCTTAGAACAGGTGTCGAGGTTCTGAGGGCACTTTGGAAACCAATGTGGGGTTTGACCTCGTTTGACCCTATTTGACACAGAAGCTTTAAAGTATGACATTAGTGGTTTCATATACAGGCCAAGACACCCTGTGAATTTTGTGTCTTTAGCTTTCTTACTTTATGAAATCTCACGGGAGGTCAAACTGATACCCCACCCGATCGAAGAGTATCCATCCGGCCAACCGGGAGCGTGTTAAGCTTGATCTAGGCTTGACTTGCTATCTACGATGGCGAGAAAATAACGGTGAGCGATCTTGAGTGCCAGGGCAGCTGAGCACACGACAGGAAGCTAACCAGTGGCAAGCAACACTGGGGAATGATTTCCGACATGCGTGCACCCTCGAGACCGTGTCCCCGTATGGAAACCACGTGTGCGCTTCGAGCCCCTTCCCATCAATTATGTTACTCTTCACCATACTTTGGCATGCTCGAAGCCTGGCGCGACATGTACTGCCCGGTCGGCGCCTTTTGCTGCGCCCCAGCAAGGTGTACACACAGGTTTAAACTGGCAGTCTCAGTTGCCTGGATAGGCAGAAGCAATATATTGGGTTCCGAGTTGGGCTCACATTAAGATTAAGGCCATTGCGCACATGCTGGGCAAAAGGTAGCGGGGGCATGCTGGAAGGAAGATGCATCGGAGTCGCGGAAAAACAGGATCACAAAACTGTTCGTAGAAACCAAGTTCCAGCTGTTTCATATTCTTGTCACGCCGAGGAAAAAAACCCACAAAAACACACTCATTTAAGGCTGTAGCTCAACTTAAAAAGGCTGTTCCAAGCTTTCAGAAGCCGAGGGTACGATAAATTTCAGGCTCAAGCTTAAAGATTTCTCTCCGTTTGAACAAAGAAATAATACGTGTTTCCACCAACGTGGCACAAACGAATTATTGCCTACCCTAGCCGTCTCTTTTAGTCTGGTACGAGGCAGGGCGGACATCAAACCGGCGAGCAAAGCGGTGTCCAGGCGGCAGCCGCTGCGGGCCCAGTAGGCCAGTGTCTCGACCGAGGCCAAGTCAAAGTCGGTCCCTGGCCGGCAGGGATACGGCTGGGTGGCGCACTGGATCACGTACCTCAGCAGCTGCCAAAACACAGTATACATGGTAAGATGGGAAGACAGGCACAGTGGCATCGAAACACACTGAAGAACGTGCATAGAGCAGGGTTAGGCACAGTAGGTCCGAGTCTATCGTGCGCCAGCGTGAGGTAAGGCATAAACCTAACAATCGCAAACAAATTTGGTAATAACGTCCTATCTGGACTTTTACTAGGTACGGCTGCGAGAATGGCGTCAAATGGCAAGTAATCAATTTGACATAGTTTGAGCACAAGTTGTACACATTGCTTACGCCACTGACTTCGTAAACAAAGGTTTGAGGGACGAATATCCCACTAGGCCTTTTCTGACGCAACTTATCAATCCTCTGGACTGTTACCAATCAAGCTTGGTAACACCGTATTCAATCACACCAGACGTGCCGAGAGTGATATGCAAAGGTGGTATGAGAGAAACGTAGAAATGTTTGTGACATATCAGACTTCTTGAGAGTACGTGACAAACATCTCTGGCCTACGGGTCGGCTTAAATATCACCTGTCCGAACCAATAACTTCTGCATTTCATTTCATTCCGTCGTCATTGGAGCTTTACAGGCACTCTCAAGGCTACTGATGATGATACAAGACTGGTCATGAAGAATCGTCATTTGCTGATATCAGGGGCATTGTTTTAATGCAGTAATGATCGCATCAGTCTATATGCCAACACATACCTACATGAGGATTTTCCAGTGTGCGTACATTTGTCGATTGTATGTGTCACGTCTAGAACTGTTTTACTACGGAGCGACCGTAGTGTTTTTGTACCTAAGATGTGTCCAGCGTCATCAATGTTTGTGATCAAAATGCATCAACGGATAAAAAAACGCATATGATAATTGCAGTGGTTCCTATGTCAAGGCGACATAACCTTCCAGTGTTCTGAAGGCCCACTATTTTCTGAGGGATGGAATGCTTCGGACGCCCTGATCCACTCCGCTGCCATGGTTTGGAATGCCTTATTAGTTTATTTTGTGCGGATCTTTGAAAGCCGCTTGCAAGGGCATGGTAACAGCCATTCAGTCTATGTCTGCTGGCTTTTTTAATTTGGTTGACTCTATGCGTTATTTCTGAACTCTGTGAAGAACGATTAATACGAACGGTGCCGCAGGCCGTGCGAGCGTCACTGTCCAAAAATTGTAAAGCTTCAGCGGCGCGGCCCGAACCGGCTTGTCGCGCTTAGGATGTGCTTGTATTTTTCGACTACTTAGCTATGCTTTGTAGGCTTCAGCATCAAGTTGCACAATGTTTTCGGGATTCTTTTGAAGTGTTCCCAAAAATTTGAGCTTCATAGGGCAGGACATTCTCCCAACTCGCAACAGTGCCGCAACTGCATCTCCCCAAACTTCACTTGGAGAACATAATATCAAGTTGCGTGGAAACTGAAAAATGTGCCAGTGCTGTCATCTATCAACGAGTTCAAGATCCTACGAGTGGTAATTTCGCATGGCTCGTTTGACAGCACGTCAACGTCACTCAAACGTTCCACGATGCAATGAAAAAATGACGTACTGACACGCACAGTTACCAAATATGACAGCTTCTTATCTAGAGCGGTCTTTGCCACTCCTTATCAGCCACTGCCACTTAAAAGTACACTGATGATCATAAGCAAGTTGATCGCATCTTTTATGATGGTTGCTTCAATCTCATTAAATCTGTCACCTTCCTTGTAACTAGTTCAGTGAAGATTTTTCGATAAATTGTGATTTTGTCGTCCCGGATGAGAGAAATTTGGACCGTCTTCATCAGTGCAGCTGCTAAACACGTAAATCTACCCGCATTTAGTCACTCCGTTGATCAGCAAAACAACTTTGTGGTCCCGTAGTTAGGAAATACTTTTGTAACCAGTGATCTCCAGTGCGGGGAAGCTATGCACATATTTTCCTAACGTTGTGCATCACGTTTGTGTAAGAAGCAGCTAGCGGACCCCAAAAATGCTATGTATTTGAGCCACGCAACATGTCACTCCCGCTGGTCTTGAACAGCGTACACAGCTCGGTACCCTGCTCTCCAAGCTACGCACCCCCTCGCCGTTTTTCCCTCCCCGACGCTGGTCTCGCCAAAAAGTTTCTCCTTCCGCTGTTCCTCGCCCCTTGTGCCCACTTCGCCGCTTCCGCTGCGCACCAGATGAAGGTTTCCCTTCACACTCCCCCCCCCCCCTGATACCCGATCACAAACTCAATCAGCAGCTCACACTCCCCCCAGATCCTGCGCCAACGCCGCAGAGTGGATCAACGCTCGTCGCACAAGTCGCAGGCGCGTGGTCTGACCAGCCGATAATTCCTCCTGGGCTCTCCGGCGGGAGTGCCCTCTCTTTCCTCTCCCCTATAGATCCCCTCTTCTTCCTCGGGCGGACCGCCCGCTACCTCCTCATGCGTCTCGTCGCGGATTGCTCTGTCCGCCGCAGCCGGCGGCGCTTCGACTTGGCCGTCGCCTCCCCGCCGTACCAGCCAGCAGCCGCAGTCGTCGGCGTCTTCATCGCCTACCTGAGTACTCGGTCCGGTCTCCTCAGCTGGCGTTACACGCGTCGGGGCATCGCCTGCTCGCAAGTCACGCACGTGACGCGGCACCCCGTCTACTTCTACAGTTTGAGGCGATACCACGCGGGTCACGGTTCCAGTCACGCTAGGGGGTCGCATCTGCGACTTGGGTCGCGAATCCACACCTGATCGGCGGCACTGAATCGACATGTCACAGTCCCGGGATCGTGCTAGTTCTTGTCAATACCGCGGATTCTCACCTCATACGCGTACAGAGCGTTCGCCGGCGCCGTACCGGTGCTCACGTCGTCCTTAGGCGTGACGTTGTACCAGTACACGGCGTCCAGCACGGGGCAGCTGGTGCTCCGCTTCACCGTACGGTGACAGCGCTCCACTACGCCGTTCCCGGATGGCTGATACGCACTTCGGAACCGCATCACGCTCCGCGAAGTTTACAAAAGCGTGACTGCGGAAAACTGTCGCGTTATCGGTCAACAGTTCCGTCGGTGCTCCTCTCTCACGGAACACTTGCTCCAGCTGTTCGATGACGCTGGCGCTGTCCTGCCTCCTCAGACGTCGCCACACAGCGAACCTTGACGGTCCGCAACCGGCGATCGTATGATGTTGCGCGGCGCCGACTCGAGTTATATCCATACTAAGTCGCCGCCAGTTGTCACTCACTGCCAGCTTGCCCCGCTCCCACCGCACGGAGGCGGGGTCGACGGATTGACACTGCTGACAGACCCGCACTAGATCGCGTACCGCTCGATTCGTCGCACTCAGTCTGGCTCGGCGACAAAAGTACAGAGTGCGCCGCACACCCGGGTGCCCAGCGGCCTCGTGAACTTCGCAAATCTTCTCGCTGCTGACCCAGGTTGACCCGTCGTCGCCCGTAGCGGCGGTCGCCGGAGCGCAGGTAGCGCCACCTGCGGTTCCCGTAGCGGCCGCGGCAGCGTCAACACCGGAGCCGGCGTCGTCACCTCCGCCGCTGGCCGACACTTCCTCCGCGCTTGCCATGCCGGCTTCGGCGGCAGCGCCTGCGACCGAGGGACCTTTGGCGCCTGACGGCGCGTGCACCTTCAGCCACTTTGCCGGTACTTTCGTGAGTGCGTCCGCTTTGTTGGTTGCAGACGGGACGGCCTGTACGCTCACTTGTAGGTCATATTGCTCCGCCAGGGCTTTTAGCGTGCCTAGTCTTTGTCTGATAAGCATGTACGACGCAGCTTTTGCGCGCACGCGTGCCTTGCTGCTGAGCTGATCCGTTATCCAGTGACACACAGTCCGGGTGTCCGTCTCGAGGCTGACTTTCGAGACTCCTCACTGGATGGCCATGCTCATCTTATGCAGCGGGCCGCTACGTGACCTTCTTGTCTACACCTGAAGCAGACGATGTCGCGATGACACCAGCGAGCCAGATGGCCGCGCTCGCCGCAGCGGAAGCAGGATACGGGCTGCTGGGCGCGGCCGCCGCCGCCGCGCGCTCCTTGGCGTGAGAAGCCGACCCCATTGCTCGGTGCCGCTGCTGCGCCCGCCGTAGCCGCAGCGGCGGCCGCCGCCGCTGCCGACTCCTCCGCGACCAGGGCGCGTGCCCGGCCCAGCACCTCAGTCAGGCCCAGGGCCTCCACGCGCGTGCTGGCCCTCAGCGCGTGCCGCACGGTCTTTGGCAAGCCAGCTACGAAAGCGCAGATCATCCCCGCCCCAGACAAACCGCCAAACAGATTGGCCAGCCTGCGCAAGTCTGCAAGGAAGACGTCGACGACTTTGCCCTCTCTGAGACTTCTTGACTGAGACTATTCGGCTTCTGCTTATCCTCATCGGAAGGTTGCTGGTACACGCTGAATGCTGAGCCGGAGGGGAATCACGTTTTCCAGGTCGCTCACTCCTTTCAGTCTGCACACTAGTTCCACTTCATCGAGCCACTCCATAACGGAACCCTGGCTACTAAACTCCGGAAAGATTCTCAAGTCCAAATTCCCAGGTTCCGCCATCCTGAGCGCATGTGCCGAAATAGCTTGTAAGAAGAGGCTAGCGGATCTCACCCCTCGCACCCCCTCCCCGTTTTTCCCTCCCCGACGCTGCTCCCGCCAAAAACGTTTCTCCTTCCGCTGCTCCTCGCTCCTTGCGCCCACTTCGCCGCTTCCGCCGCGCGCCAGATAAAGGATTCCCTTCACAGTTTGCCCCGAATTTAAGAGCCAGTATTCCATCAGTCACGGTTCCTTAAGTTGCACTTGGTAAATCATGTGTTGCTATTTTGTTTTACACGCATGATTTCACTCTGGATTATCACTTCAGCGCATGATTTATCTGACGGCCAAATTAATGAAATGATCCCGTTGTGCTAGTGCCCTCAGTCCAGCAACGGCTCGTGCGCTCGGCCCGCCAACGTAGCTCGCCACGGATTGCGCTGATTTGTAGATGATGCCACCTACGGTGGTGGCGCTGCCTACGGTGATGCTGCCGCCTAATAAAATAAATAAATACAAATACTGCGGTCTTCAGTCTACTGAAAGCCGTCTTTCCAGGACACAGAGTAAAAATTACTAATCTGATAGATCTGCTCCTACAAATTGTTGCAAGTATTGCAGGGCTTGGTACCATCTGACGTACAGGAATCCCTGAAGTCGTTGCTTTGTAAAACCGCGCTACCAACTATAAAAGGTATAATTATACCTGTCGCATGTAAAATGTTACGCGGTGCCTACACCCGATAAATGTATATATATATATATATATATATATATATATATATATATATATATATATATATATATATATATATGATGATATACTGGACACAATCATCAGAGTGTAGGCAGGCACATGTCTTGACAATATGTCACAGCTATGTAAGCATAGCCCAAAAGAATCTAAGGCATAGCAATGAAAATATTTCAATGATGCCTAAGCACGTGACTGAATATTACTGATCAGCTTTTCCAAGTTCAACCTCACGTGCCAAGTACGAAATCGGTTGTCATACAGCAGTCATAAGACGAACAAAAATATGCACAAAGCACATGCACACACTTTCAAAGCTGGCATTGCATAAATAGCCGATGGCAAATGCAGCTATCACATGCAAAAGTAGGCACCTCAGAAAAATCATGACGGCATGTATACAAGCACCGAGTACCCGTCATGCACGCGAGAAAGCTGGGCATGGTGAGGACGCCTGCAGGCGCGCGGGGTCAGCTGTGAACAAGGCAGGGCATGTGCGAACAAGGCATGCCAGGTCAGCCCAGTGAAGCCGGGGTGGCGTGGGGCCAGCGAGCAATGGCGGCGTCAGGTATACCCGAGCAGAGGTCACGGAGAGCCGAAATGTCGCCGGCAATGGCGGCGTCAGGTGTACCCGAGCAGAGGTCACGGAGAGCCGAAATGTCGCCGGCAATGGCGGCGTCAGGTATACCCGAGCAGAGGTCACGGAGAGCCGAAATGTCGCCGGCAATGGCGGTGTATGGCGTACTCTAACGTTACTAATACCCTGCTATGTTGATTCCCTACCTCCTCTTTCCCTGGTTATTCTTCGCAATCCGTTTGCATCTGTTCCCGCTGCTGCTGCCGGGGCCACGGGTGGTTCTGGGTCCACCAGCTTCATCATATCCCACAGGGACAAGACATTATGCGTTGGAATCCTCCGTCTCACAAGAATGTTGAGCTATCGTGTATTTGACCATTTTCCGAAGACTTTGCTATTCTTTATGATTTGCCAAGCTTAAGAGGGGATAGACTCATACTCGTGCATCACGTTGTTGGAGATAAACACGTTGGTGGTCACATGAACAGTCACGTTGGGGCTTGGGAAAACGGCGGGGTTTCCTCAGCTCCTTCACTGCGTTGCACGGTTGGTACATGGTGAAGTTCATGAAACAGACATCAATCGTTCGCCTTTCCCTGGTTTGCGGGACAGGTCCCGGTGGGAAATGTCGATGTTGCCTGACGCGTTCTCGACACCGGATATTTTGTCTACGTCGATCATCATCTGGTTTGTTGACTCTTTATGGCCCCCCTCGGGTATGCCACTGATATTAACGCGGGCTCCGGTGGGCGGTCAAATTGAACTCCCCCCCCCCCCAGAAGGTCTTTCCAGAATGGTTTCTGAACGGCGCAGCTACGGCTAAATTTTACACAGCTGTTGATAATTGAAAAGCAAATCGTTTCGCGTAACAAATATGAATGTACCTTGTAAGGCCTCTGACCTAGGGCGGGTCAAATTCAGGCCATAGTTTCAGCGAAGTGAATTTCTAAGGAATCCTTCAATCCGATCCAAACAACGAAGTGTTAGAGGAAGCTATACATCTCTGAAATGCTTTCTTAGGCGATACAACAGTTGAACGAGCAAATTACATTGACTTTCAGTCAGGCATGAAGGTCACACCAAAGACAAAACCAGCATGCTTTTTTACTTTAGGGTTTCCTGTATGGGATAGTTTCTGGTGTTCATTTTGAATATATTGATAGCAGGAGCCGCATTAGACATCTTCCGTGGACTTCTTAGAAGTCAGAATAGGTCATCAACGTAAAATGACCCAGTTCAACATTTTGTTTTGGGACCATACTGCTTAGCGCAGTCTTTGTCGCTTAGTCAAATACAAAACTCAAAGCAATCTTGCATGATTTTGATCAATTTGACCTTCACAAGGTCAAACAATGCCACTGACCTTAAATAAGCATAAGATTTTTTGCTTAGAAGCGTTTATCTAAGTTCTGTGAGCACTTTGGAAACCAACCTAGAACTTGAACTTGTTTGACCCGGTTTGCATTCAGTTTGTCTCTTCTCGCCGCCCTCGTTGGTAACAGGAGAGCAATATCGATGCCGTAGCGAGCACGCTACGTTTTGTTTACTATTTTTAGCTCTAAAAATCGGTGCCGGTACTGTAGTGGTTAACGTGTTTGCGTTAACCACTGCGCGTTTGGGAAACCAAAGGTACGGGGTTCGATTCCCCGCGGTGCCTGCCCTTCCTGCCAGGGTGAGAGGCAGGCGACGCCATATGGTTTCAGCAGCTGAGTGCGTCGTAAAGGCGCAATGACACGCACACACACACTAGCTGTAAACATCACTCGTGTCTTCATTCTTACTGCTTCTTTGAATTTCTGTGTTGTGATTTTAAACATCTATGCATCCAAATATTTAACTGTTATCGTCATAATGTCGTTGGACTTTGTATCTCCTAGTATACTTCACAGAGACTAACACCTCCTTGGAAATATTACTGAGCTGTTTACAAAGAATCGCAAGCTCTTTGATACCTTTTGCATATCATGGTGGTGAGCGCTTCTTGGGTCTACCTCTAACAGAGGTGTATGTATCATTGCAGAGGAGCTCCAGCTGGCTCCGGATCCCCAGCCTATTGGCCACCAAGAAGTGGGTCGCTTCTTCACCAGGTTCGACGGGGAGCGGTACCAGCCGATCGCTCCTCTGGCCATTCGCTTCCCTGAGCCGCGGCGTGAGCGGGAGACGAAAACGAGCTTCGTCGAGTCGCCAAAAGATGGCAGAGACAGCGATTGCGAGCACTTCGATGCAGGGTTGGAGGAATGGAGACCGTTGATTCCCACTGTCTGGACGGGTGTCTGGCCAGAGATTCTCCCCGAGGACTCAGATGACGAGGACACTGATGGTGGAGCCGTGACCGCTGACGTGGCCCGGTGAACCACTAATGGCTGTGCTGGAGCTGTGAAGAAAAACGCATCAGCTTAACTGAATGCCTAATTTTCCTGTATATCATTGATTGACTGCATTGCAGGGCAGCTCTGTCTGTACCTAATGAGTTGAGTGTATGAAACTGTGTGGCCGCTCTGTACACATTCAACGATGTGCCATTCTCCGTGATTGGTCGAGCTGTGTGCACTGAATAACGCTGATCAGTTCTTGCACTCGGTGCTTGCGAACACACGGTATTGGCGTTGATTCTCAGGCGTCGTTTTATGTGATAACGTGCTGTGTCACCGGCTGTGCATGTGATGCCAACTACGGAAGTGTTTTACGCTTAACGTGTACATTTATCTGTATATGAGTCTCATGGGTGGTATCGAGGCTTGATTTTGTTGTTCTCAGGCTATTTGGTCTGTGCAAAAGCTAATCAGTATTGTGTGGTGCCTTTTGCATGAATTCAAATATGTCCGATTGTATCAATGGGTCATGAAGTATCGTCATTTGCTGATATCAGGGAACATTGCTTTAATGCTGTGATAATCTGATCAGTCTACATGCCAACATATACCTGCATGAGGATTTTCCAATGTGTACATTTGTCGATTTTTGTACGTCGGATGTGTCCAAAGTCATCAACGTTTGTGATAAAAATGTATGAACCGATACAATAAATCATATAACAATTGCAGTGGTTCTTACGTCAAGGCGACAAAAGCTTTCATTGTTCGGAAGGCCCACTATTTTCGGAGGGATGAAATGTTACCGACGCCTTGATCCACACCGCTGCCGTGGTTTGGAATGCCAGGTGCCGATATTTGTACCGATCTTTGATCTTTGTCCGGGCGTGGTAAGGGCCATCAAGTCTGTGTCTGCTAGCTTATTGAAGTTGGTTGACTCCAAATGTTAGTTATCAACTCTATGAAGAACGATTAATATAAGCGGTCCGCAGGTCGTGCGAGTGTCACTGTCCGGAAATTATAAAGCTTCAGCGGCGCGGCTCGAACCGGCCTGTCGCGCTTAGGATGTGCTTGTATTTGTCGACTACTTAGCTATGCTTTGCGCGTTTCAGCATCAAAATGCACAATGCTTTCGGAATTCTTTTGAAGTGTTCCCAAAAATTTGAGTTTTATAGGGCAGAACATTTTCCCAACTCGCAACAGTGCCGCAACGGCATCTCCCCAAACTTCACTTTGAGAACTTAATATCAAGTTGCGTGGAAACTGAAAAAGTGCGCCAGTGCTGCCATCTCCCAACAAGTTCTTGATACTATGAGTGGTATTTTCGCATGGCTCGTTTGACAGTATGTCAACTTCACACAAATTTCCACGATGCAATGCAAAAATCACGTTCTGAGAAGCACAGCTACCAAATATAACAATTTTGTTATCTAGAGCGGTCTTTGCCGCTACTTATCAGCGACTGCCACTTAAAAGTACACTCATAATTATAAGCAAGTTGCTTGGATCCTATACGACGCTTGTTTGAACATCTTTAAGTCTGGCACCTTTCCTTTAACCATTAAAATCGAGATTTTTCGAGAAATTTTGATTTTTTCGTCTCGGATGAGAGAAACGTGGAGCGTCATTATCAATGCAACTGTTAAACGCACAAACCTACACGCCTTTAATCACATCGTTGATCAACAAAACAACTGTGTGGTCCTATAGTTAGAAAATACTTTCTCAACCAGTGATCTCCAGTGCGGGGAAGCTGAGCACAGTTTTTCCGAACGTTTTACATCACGTTCGTCCCGAATTAATGAGCCAGTATTCCATCAATCACGATTCCTTTAGTTGCACTGGGTAAATCAGGTGTTTGCTATTTTGTTTTAAACGTATGACTTCACTCTGGATTATCACTTCAGCGCATGATTTATGTGACGAGCAAATTGACTGAATTTGCCCGGTGCGCTAGTGTCCTCATTCCAGCACTGGCCCGTGCGCTCGGCCCACCAACGTAGGTCGCCACGGCTTGCGCTTATTTGCAGCTGACGCCACCTACGGTGGTGGCGCCGCCTGTGGTTGTGCCATCGCTTACAGATGACGCCATCCACAGACTGGGTCTGTTGTTGCAATGTTATCACAGCGCAAGAAGCGCTTCTTTGCTGGGATGTTGCACTTGGCAGGGTGACTTAAGGCACAGGGGACACAATGCATTCTCCCCGCCTTCCTCTGACACTGTAACCGTCATGACAGTAAGCCACCTGGTTATGTATATGGTCATTATGGACCTGGAGATGTGGTCGTCCACAAAAGGTACCTCACCAAACCGGCCAAGCCGCTAAGGCCATGCGATTTTTGGCCAGCGATGCTAATCGGACCCGCGCCACCGCTCCCAGTGGGAGTTGTGGGTCCCCACGCGCGTTAGAAATAATTTTTGCCAAAAAAAAGATCAGCAATCCATGACGGGGCAACGTTGCATAGGTCATGGACAGAGTGTCCGTGCTATGCTATTACTTAGCATACTGCGGTCTTCAGTCTACTGAAAGCCATTTTTCCAGGACACAGTATAAAAAAATAACTAGTATATTAGATATGTTCATACATGTTGTTACAAGTTTTGCAGGGCTTGGTACCATATGAAGTACAAGAATCCCTGAAGTTGTCGCTTTGTAAAACCGCACTACCAACTATGAAAGGTGTAATCATTCTTGTTGCATATACAATTATACACGGTGCCTACCACCAACAAATGTATATACACAAAACACAATCATCAGAGTGTAGGTAGGCACATGTCTTGACAATATATCACAGCTACGTAATCATAGCCCAAGATAATCTAAGGCATAGCAATGAAAATATTTCAATGTCTAAGCATGTGACTGAATATCGCTGATCAGCTTCTCCACAGTCAACCTCAGATGCTAGGTACGAAATCGGTACTCATATAGCAATCATATGCCAGACAAAAAATATGCACAAAACACATGCACACACTTATAAAGCTGGAATCGCATAAATAACCGATGCCAAATGCGGCTATCACATGCAAAAGTAGGAACCTGAGAAAAATCATGACGGAATGCCTACAAGCACCGAGTGCCGGTCAAGCACGCGAGAAAGCTGGGCATAGCGAGGACGCCTGCAGGCGCGCGGGGTCAGCTGTGCACAAGGCAGAGCATGTGCGAACAAGGCATGGCAGGTCAGCCCAGTAAAGCCGGGGTCGCGCGGGGCCAGCGAGCAGTGGCGGCGTCAGGTGTACCCGAGCCGCGGTCACGGAGAGCCGAAATGTCGCCGGCAATGGCGGCGTCAGGTATACCCGAGCAGCGGTCACGGAGAGCCGAAATGTCTCCGGCAATGGTGGTGTCAGGTATACCCGAGCAACGGTCACGGAGAGCCGAAATGTCGCCAGCAATGGTGGTGTCAGGTATACCCGGAGAGGTCACGGAGAGCCGAAATGTCGCCAGCAATGGTGGTGTTCCAGGTATACCCGAGCCGAGGTCCCGGAGGCCGAAATGTCGCCAGCATGGTGGTGTCAGGTATACCCGAGCAGAGGTCACGGAGAGCCGAAATTCGCAGCAATGATGGTGTAGTATACCCGAGCACGGTCCGAGAGCCGAAATGTCGCCGGCAAGGTGTGTCAGGTATACCGAGCAGCGTCACGGAAGCCGAATGTCTCCGCAATGTGGGGTATAGCGTCACGGAGCTCGCAGCATGTTGGTGTCAGGTATACCCGAGCAGCGGTCACGGAGAGCCGAAATGTCGCCAGCAATGGTGGTGTCAGGTATACCCGAGCAGAGGTCACGGAGAGCCGAAATGTCGCCAGCAATGGTGGTGTCAGGTATACCCGAGCAGAGGTCACGGAGAGCCGAAATGTCGCCAGCAATGGTGGTGTCAGGTATACCCGAGCAGCGGTCACGGAGAGCCGAAATGTCGCCAGCAATGGTGGTGTCAGGTATACCCGAGCAGAGGTCACGGAGAGCCGAAATGTCGCCAGCAATGGTGGTGTCAGGTATACCCGAGCAGCGGTCACGGAGAGCCGAAATGTCTCCGGCAATGGTGGTGTCAGGTATACCCGAGCAGCGGTCACGGAGAGCCGAAATGTCGCCAGCAATGGTGGTGTCTGGCGTACTCTAACGTTACTAATACCCTGCTATGTTGATTCCCTACCTCCTCTCTCCCTGGTTATGCTTCACAATCCGTTTGCATCTGTTACCGCTGCTGCTGCCGCTTCTGCTGCCACGGGTGGTTCTGGGTCCACCAGCTTCATCATATCCCACAGGGACCAAACATTAAGCGTTGGAACCCTCCGTCTCACACGAAGCTTGAGTTATCGTGTATTTCACCATTCTCTGAAAAAAACTTGCTATTCTTTATGATTTGCTAGGCTTCTGAGGCGATAGGCTCATTGTCGTGCATCACGTTGTTGGAGATAAGCACGTTGTTGGCCACCTGAACTGTCACGTTGGGGCTTGGGAAAAAGGGCGGGGCTTCCTCAGCTCCTTCACTGCGTTGCACGGTTGGCACAGGGCGAAGTTCATGAAACAAACATAAATCGTTCGGCTTTTCCCTGGTTTGCGGGCCAAGTCTCCGTGGGAAATTTCGATGTTCCCTGATGCGATCTCGACACCGCATATTTTGGCTACGTCAATCATCAGCTGGTTTGTTGACTCGTTATGGCCTCCCTCGCGTATGTCACTGATATAGGCACGCGCTCGGGTGGGGGTCACATTGACCCCTGATGGTTTTTCCAGAATGATTTCTGAACGGCACAGTGTAGCCGCGCCAAATTTTGCAAAGCTGAGGAAAATTGAATAGCGAATCGTTTCGCATAACAATTTAGATGTACCTTGTAAGTGCTGACCCATGGCACGTCAAAATCAGGCCATAGTGTCAGCAAAGAAAATTTCGAGGGAATCATTCAATCTGATCCAACAACGGAGTGTTAAATGAAGCCAAACATCTCTGAATTGCATTCTTGGGCAACACAACAGTTAAATGAGCAATTTACATTGACATAGTTAGGCATGAAGGTCACACCATGTTCAAAACCAGCGTGTTTTGTTACGTTAGGATTCGCTGTATGGGATAGTTTCTGGTACTAATTTCGAATTTATTGATAGCAGGAACCGCATAAGACATCCTCCATGAACTTTTTAGAGGTCAGAATCGATCACTGACCTAAAATGTCCCAGGCGAACATTTTGTTTTGAGAACATACTGCTTGGCCTAATCCTTGTCGCTTAGTTAAATACAAAACTCAAAGAAAATTTGCATCATTTTTTCACCTTGACCTTCAAAAGGTCAAACAGTCACTGACCTAGAATGAGCATAAGACCCTTTCCTTGGAAATAGTTATCTAGGATCTGTGGGTACCTTGAAGACCAACCCGAAAATTGATCTTGTTTGACCTTTTTGACCCGAAGGTCATGACGTAGGATCCTGGAACTTTGACATAGGTGACTTTACGTACAGGTCAACACACCTCATAAGTCTGGTGTCTCTAGCATTCTTAGCTCACGAGATCTCAGGGGGGTTCAAATTGACCAACCACCCTAGCGAAGGGTATGTTGCCGGCTTCCTAGGCGCGTTTGAAGGCGGAGACGTCTAGGGCAATGCTTCGGTCATTTCGTTTACGCTTGGTTTCCATTATTCCCTCCGCCCCCAGCCCCCTACTCTTTGATCTGTTCATCTTTATCGACCACAGCTTCGGTCACGGTCGCCGTCACCTGCTCATTGACAGAATTCAGGAGGTTTCCCTGCTTCACCGCGTCGATCAGCGCTCTCTTGATGGCTTTGTTCGTCTTAATGAAAGTCACTTATCAGTGACAGTCAGTGCTGGGTCGCGGACACTCTCACTCGTCTCGGCCGGTCGCTCCCTCAGATTATAATGGAGCAAGCGGGTGGACGGAAAAGGCAACGTGCGATCCGAGTGGGGCGGTGGTCACAGGTAGCCTGATGCCGTTTGCCATTGCCTGAACTTTCCTTAGTAGTAGTAGCAGTAAACTTTCCTGAGTAGTCCTAAACGGCAGTTTATGACTATGCGCAAACTTTTCTTAGTCATAAACATGAGTTTGCCTACTTTTTTGTTTCTTTTGGATTGTTCGAACTTCTCCTCACGCTCTGACATCTGGTCGCACCGATATGTGCACTTTGAAACTGAAATAAATACTTAACCGACAAAGGAACTGAAGCCATGTGATTTCTGGCCAACGAAGGTTACCGGGCCTGCGCCACCGCTCGCAATGCGAGTTGTGAGGCCCCGCACGTGCAAACAATTTCACAATGCACGGCGACTTCCGCTTGTTGAACATTACCGAAATCCTACGTAATTCCGCCGGCAGTAAGGTAAAAGTCATTTTAGTTGAAATAAAATGTCAAGATTAAAAGTCACCCTCGCACTCATGGCAAGATAAGAACGTTCTTCAAACTGTATTAGTTCATATGCGATACGGCAATCAAGGGCAAGAAAATACAGTTGTCGAGGAGTTTATATCTGGCGTTTGTGAGCGCGTCTCTAGATATAATGGCCGTAAATGGGCGCTCAATCAATGTTGTGCGGTATATGATGACGTAATCAAACTATGAAGCATTCAGGAGAATATTTACTAAAGAGATAATTGTACTGTCTGGAGCAGTCTTTTGCATTTAAAAGTATACTGTTAGTTATAAGTGGCGTGGTTTCATCATGTCTGATGATTGCTTCAGTATGTTCAAATGTGAAACACCCCTTTAAGACCGCTGACCTAGATCATGGCCGGTCAGATTTACCCCGTGACTATCAGCGAACGTAACATCTAAGGAATCGTTCAATGTCATGCCAAAAACGGAGTGTTGTACGAAACCATACATCTCTAAAACAGTTTCGCAAGCAGTGAGACGTGATAAGTTAGTACTGCCACAACTTCATTCAATCTTGGTGAGGTACGAAGGTTAAACCGAGAAGAAAAGCGATCGGTTTTTTTAGGTCGAGCGTGCTTGTGGGGCGGTTTGTTATGCTCACGTTGAAGGTCTTAATAACACGGATTATAAAATGATATTTCGTGAGTTCTTCAAACTCAGAGAATGTCATTGATCTTAGGTGACCAAGACCAACATTTTTTTACCATACTACCTTGCGCACTTCTTGACGTTTCTTAAAATTTCAAAACCCAACCAATGTTGTATTCGATCACCATGACCATCGAAAGGTTAAACAAGGCCCCTGATCTGAACTGAATGCCAGCTACGCTCTGCTCAGGGCAGGTATTTAGGTTTAAGGCGTTTGCATCAAGAGTTGTGGTGATACCTTTAACACCGGTCGGGAATTAAGCATTGTTTGATCTTGTTTAACCCGAAGGTATGGCCTAAGGACCTGGAAGTGTGACAAAATTTAGTTTGCTTACAAACAGCCCTATCTTGTGAAATTGGTTCTTATAGCCTTCGTAGTTTTTGATGTTTTAGAGGATGACAATGACCTAATACGAGCGTGCGGTGCTCAACTTGCTAGCCGGGTGCAGATTAACATGCGCTTGGATGTATTTCACCCCCTCCCCTCCACATATGTGTTTTTCCGGTGTGATTCATGCCCAGCGTGGCGTAGCCGCTCCAAAATTTGCGTAATAGTAGACAGTTGAATATAGGATTGTTCAGTGTTAGCAATTTAGTTGCACCTTATAAGGCTGCTGACCTACGGTTGTCGAAATCGGGTCATGGATTCAGCGAAGACAATACCGAAGGAATCGTTCCATCTGATGCAACAGGGGAGTAGTAAGTGAAGCCGTACATCGCGGAGATAATTTCTTATGCAGCATAACACTCAAACTGACGAATTTCAATAGCTTAGGGTCAAGGATAAAGGTTAGATCAAGGTAACAAATAGCCTGCATGTTGCCGCAACTTAATGTATGGGGTAGTTTCTGGTGCTTATTCTCATGTTGTTCAGAGCAAGAACCACGTTATGCATCTACTATAGGGCTCTTTAAGTTCAGGAAAAATTACGTGCTTAAAAATGCCGGGTGATCATTTTGTTTCTATGAACGTTTCGCCTAGCATGATCCATGATGGCTATTTAACTGGAAAAATATAAGGAGTCTCTAAATGTTTGTTCATATTTACGCTCTACACATAGAAAACAGTCATTGAATGTACGTGTGTACTAGATACCGTTTGTTTACGACCAGCATCATCTGGATTCACAGTGGTTGCATGAGACGGTCTTGGTGGAGGGGGGGGGGGGGGGGGAATTTCAGTCATCAGTCCGAAACTCGACATTTTTGTATCCTGTTTGACCAATAATGGCATGATCTAAGAGGCTTAGTTTTACACTTTTGAGTTCACGTACACCTGCCCTTGTGAATTTTGTGCACCTACGTAACTTGTGAATTTTGTGTCTTTGGCGTTCTTGCTCTCTGAGATCTCAGGGTAGTCAAATTGACTTGCCAGAACAAGCAAATGGTATTTAGACGGAGCGTGTTAACCTGTGTTTTTTTTTGGGGGGGGGGGGCTATAAAGAGTGTTTCGTGGCGGCGGCGAGTGACACTGGGACAGATAACGTACAAAATTGAAGTCGAAAACTTGGAGGTCACAACTTTTTAAAACAAAAACAGCGGAAAAACTGAAAAGGCTGCTTTTGTTCCCGCTGAAGTTCGGAACAGACACGACTAGCTGCCATCCAGCGCTGCAAACACCACAACAACCGAGTCAACACAATAACTCACACAAGGCACTCGACGGGTCATGAAGTATCGTCATTTGCTGATATCAGAGACATTGTTTGAATGCTGTGATAATCTCATCAGTCTATATGCCAACATATACCTGCATGAGGATTTTCCGGTGGTACGTCAGATGTGTCCAGCGTTATCAATGTTTGTGATCAAGATGTATCCAAGGATAAAACAAACCACATATTAATTGCAGAGGTTCCTATGTCAAGGCGACAGAAGCTTCCAGTATTCGGAAGGCCACTGTTTTGTGAGGGATTGAGTGCTGTGGCGCCCTGATCCACACCGCTGCCGTAATTTGGAATGCCTGGTAACCAATTTTTGTGCTGATCTTTGAAAGTCGTTTGTAAGGACATGGAAAAAGCCATCAAATGTATCCTTGCTAGCTTACTGAATTTAGTTGACTCCACGTGTTATTTCTCAACTCTATGAAGAACGATTAATACGAGCGGTGCCGCAGGCCGTGCGAGTGTCAGTCAGAAAATTATAAAGGTTCAGCGGCACAGCTGATACCGGCCTGTCGCGCATAGGATGTGCTCGTATTTTTTTTTTACTGCTTAGCTACAGCTTTGTAGGTTTCAGCATCACGTTGCACAATACTTTCGGAATTCTTTTGAAGCGTTCCCAAAAATTTATATTTATAGAGCAGGCATTTTGCCAACTCCCAACAGCGCCCCAACTGCATCTCCCCAAACCTCACTTGGAAAACTTGAAATCAAGTTGCGTGAAAACTGAAAAATGCGCCAGTGCTGCCATCTCTAGACGGGTTGGAGGTACTACGAGTGATAATTTCGCATGGCTCGTGTGGCGGTACTATACCTTCACACAAACGTTCCACGATACAATGAAAGAATGACGTACTGAAAAGCACAGTTACCAAATATAACAGCTTTCTTATCTAGAGCAGTCTTTGCCACTCCTTATCATCCACCGCCACTTAAAAGTACACTGATAATTATAAGCATGCTGATTGCATCCTATATGATGCTTGCTTAAATCTCATTAAATCTGGCACCTTCCTTTTAACTAGTACAGTTAAGATTTTTCGATAAACTGTGATTTTTGTCTCGGATGAGAGATATTTACCCGTGATCGTCAGTGCAGCTAATAAACACGTTAACCTAAACGCATTTAATCACTTCGTTGATCAACAAAGCAGCTTTGTGGTCCCGTAGTTAGCAATCACCTTCTTAACCAGTGATCTCCAGCGCGGGGAAGCTAACCCCAGTTTATCCTAACGTTGTGTATCACGTTTGTTACGAATTAAAGAGTCAGTATTACATCAGTCACGATTCCTTTAGATGCATTTGGTAAATCATGTGTTGCTATTTTGTTTTACACGTATGGTTTCACTCTGGATTATCACCTCAGCACATGACTTATGTGACGAGGAAATTGCTGAAATGTACCCGTTGTGCTAGCGCCCTCAAAACAGCACTGGCTCGTGCGTTTGGCCCACTAACGTAGCTGGGCACGGATTACTCGGAGTTGTAGATGACGCCACCTACGGTGGTGGCGCTGCCTACGGTGGTGCTGCCGCCTACAGGTGACGCCGCCTACAGATCGGGTCCATTGGGGCAATGTTGTCAAAGCGCAAAAAGCGGTTCTTTCTCGTGACGTTGCACTTGGCAGCGTGACTAAAGGCACAGGGGACACAATGTATTCGCCTCCCTCCCTCTGACACTGTAATCGTCATGACAGTAAAACACCTGGTTATGTATATGGTTATTATGAACCTGGAGATGTGGTCGTCCAAAAGAATTCCTCCCCTAACTGGCCAGGCCACTAAAGCCATGCCACTTTTGGCCAGCGATGCTCATCGGGCACGCGGCACCGCTTGCAGTGCGAGTTGCGGGTCCCCACGTGCGTTAGAATTTCGCCACGCTAGAGCGCTCCTATTTGTTAAATATTATTTGAAGCGTACCGTAATACGTACAACCATTTTTGCCAAATAAAGATGGACAGCAATCCATGACAGATTAACGTTGCATAGGTCATGGGAGAGTGTCCGTGTTATCTTTCTACTTAGAATACCGCGGTCTTAAGTTTACTGAAAGCATCATCTGAAAGGAAGTTTACTGAAAGCAAGTCATCCCAGGACGAATTGCAAAATGACTTGTATATTATGTATGCTCACTGAGCATACATAATGCACGTACGTAATATGTATGAGAATTGCTCATATCTATTGTTACAAGTGTTGCAGGGATTGGTACCATCTGACGTACACGAATCCCCGAAGTCGTTGCTTTGTGAAACGACGCTACAAACCATAAAATGTATAATATTACCTGGGGCATATAAAGTCATACATGATGCCTGCTACCGACCAGCGTGCATACGCAGC
Organism: Pollicipes pollicipes; assembly: GCF_011947565.3. Classification (NCBI taxonomy): domain Eukaryota; kingdom Metazoa; phylum Arthropoda; class Thecostraca; order Pollicipedomorpha; family Pollicipedidae; genus Pollicipes; species Pollicipes pollicipes. The sequence goes on along the minus strand of NW_023596461.1, from coordinate 11,950,162 downwards.
ACATAACCATCGGAGTGTAGGCATGCACACGACTTGACAAGATATCACAACTATGTAAGCATACCCCAAGCCAAACTAAGGCATAGCAATGAACTCATCTCAATGCTTAAACAAGCTTAGGAATCCGTATCACTAATCGATATATATATATATATATATATATATATATATATATATAATATATATATATATATATACATATCTCTCTCTCTCTCTCTCTCTCTCTCTCTCTCTCTCTCTCTCTCTCTCTATCTATCTATCTATCTATTTATCTATCTATCTACCTATCCATCTATCTATCTATCTATCTGTCTATCTATCTATATGTATATATATATATATATATATATATATATATATATAAAATATCACTAAGCAGCGTTTCCACAGCCAACATCACGTACTAAGTACGAAATCAGTCATGATCTAGCAAACATATGGCGAACACGAATTTACACCAAGCCCATGCACACACGTCTAAAGCTGGCATCGCATACATAACCGATGACAAAGACAGTCATGACATGCAAAAGTAGACACCTGAGAAAAATCAGGACGACATGTCTACAAGCACCGAGTGCCAGTCAGGCACGCGAGAAAGCTGGGCATGGTGAGCTCGCCTGCAGGCGAGCAGGGTCAGCTGTGCACAAGGCAAGGCATGTGCGAACAAGGCATGCCGGGTCAGCCCAGTAATGCCGGGGTCGCGTGGGGCCAGCGAGCAATGGTGGTGTCAGGTACACCCGAGCAGCGGTCACGGAGAGCCGAAATGTCTCTGGCAATGGCGGTGTCTGGCGTATCCTAACGTTACTAATACCCTGCTATGTTGATTCCCTACCTCCTCTTTCCCTGGTTATTCTTCGCAATCCGTTTGCATCTGTTCCCGCTGCTGCTGCCGGGGCCACGGGTGGTTCTGGGTGCCCCAGCTTCATCATAATCCCACAGGGACAAGACATTACGCCTTGGAACCCACCGTCTCATAAGAATGTTGAACTATCGTGTATTTGACCATTCTCCGAAGATCTTGCTATTCTTTATGATTTGCCAGGCTTCTGAGGGGACAGGCTCATTGTCGCGCATCACGTTGTTGGAGATAAACACGTTGTTGGCTACCTGAACTGCCACATTGGGACTTTGGAAAAAGGGCGGGGCTTCCTCAGCTCCTTCACTGCGTTGCACGGTTGGCACATGGCGAAGTTTATGAAACAAACATCTATCGTTCGGCTTTCCCTGGTTTGCGGGCCAAGTCTCCGTGGGGAATGTCAATGTTCCCTGATGCGATATCGACACCGCATATTTTGGCTACGTCAATCATCAGCTGGTTTGTTGACTCGTTATGGCCTCCCTCGGGAATGACACGGATATTAGCACGTGCTCGGGTGGGGGTCAAATTGACCGGCCCCCGAAGGTTTTTCCAGAATGGTTTCTGAACGGCACAGTGTAGCCGCGCCAAATTTTGCAAAGCTGAACACAATTGAATAGCAAATCGTTTGGCATGAAACATTTAGATATACCGTGAAAGTGCTGACCTATGGCAGGTCAAAGTCAGGCCATAGTGTCAGCGAAGGCAATCTCAAGGGAATCATTTAATTTATCCAACAACGGAGTCTTAGACGAAGAAATACATCTCTGAGTTGCTTTCTTAGGCAACACAACAGTTGAATGAGCAAATAACATTGACCTTAAGTCAGGTATGAATGTCACACCAAGGTCAAAATCATCCTGTTTTGCTACTTTAGGGTTTGCTGTATGGGATAGTTTCTGGTACTCCTTTCAAATTTATTGTTGGAGGGAACCGCATTAGACATTTTCCATGGACTTCTTAGAGGTCAGAATAAATCACTGACCTAAAATGACCCGGGTCAACATTTTGTGTTCAGAACATGCTGTTAGCCTAATCTTTGTCGCTTAGTTAAATACAAACTCAAAGCAATCTTGTATTATTTTGGTCACTTTGACCTTCAAAAGGTCAAACAGTCACTGTCCTAGAATGATGGTAAGACCCTTTGCTCAGAAACGGTTGCCTAGGTTCTGCGTGTGCTTTGGAGACTAACCTGGAACTTTATTTTTTGACCGTTTTGTCCCGAAGGTCATGACCTATGAAGCTGAAACTTTGACCTAATGTAGATCACGTACAGGTCAATACACCCTGCGCGTTTGGTGTTTCTAGCTTTCTTAGTTCCCGAGATCTCAGGTGCGGTGCAAATTGCCCCCCCCCCCCCCCGATACGATATATTTAGTTTACGCTTGGTTTTCCTCTTCCCCCCCCCAACCCCAACCCCTTATTCCTTGATCTGTTCATCCTTATCGACCACAGCTTCGGCCACGGTCGCCGTCACCTGCTCCTTGACAGAATTCAGGAGGTTTCCCTGCTTCACCGCGTTGATCACCGCTCTCTTGATGGCCTTGTCCATCCTAATGGAAGTCACTTGTCAGTCACCAGTCAGTGCTGAGTCGCGGACACTCTCACTCGGCTCGGCCGGTCACTCCCCCAGCGTAAAAGGGGAGCGAGCAGGTGGACGGAGCAGGTGACGTGCGATCCGACTGGGGCGATGGTCACAGGTAGCCTGATGCCATTTGCCATTGCCCAAACTTTCCGAGGTCACAAACATGAGCTTACATGAGCATGACGTGACATGACATGACAATCGTGAGCATTTATTTCTCTTAAATTTTTCGCATTTTTCCTCCCGTTCGACATCTGGTCGCAACGATATGTGCACGCTGAAAATAAAATAAATACTTAACCGGCAAAGGCGCTGAAGACATGTGATTTCTGGCCAACGAAGTTTACCGGGCCTCCGCCACCGCTCGCAATGCGAGTTGTGAGGCTCCGCACGTGCAAACAATTTCGCCATGCACGACAACCTCTGCTCATTGATTATAACTGAAGTTCGACGTAATTCCTGTGGCAGTACGGAAAAATTCATTTTAGTTGGAATGAAATGTAAAGATTTAAAAGTCACCCTCGCACTCATGACAAGATAAGAGCGTTATTCAAATTGCATCAATTCATAAGCCATACGCCAATCAAGGCCAAGAAAATACAGTTGTCGAGGAGCTTATATCTGATGTTTGTGAGCGCGTTTCTAGATATAATGGCCGCCAATGGGCGCTCAATCAATGTCGTGCAATATATGATGACGTAATCAAACTATGAAGCATTCAGGAGGATATTTACTAAAGAGATTATTGTACTGTCTGGAGCAGTCTTTTGCATTTGAAATATACGTTAAACGCATAAAACGCGTTATAAAACGCTTATGTGCGCATCAAACGTTAGTCATAAGTTGCGTGGTTTCATCATGTCTCATGATTACTTTAGGATTCTCAAATGTGAAACACCCCTTTAAAACCGCTGACCTAGATCATGGCCGGTCAAATTTACCCCGTGAGTATCAGTGAACGCAACGTTTAAGGATTCTTTCAATGTCAGGCCAAAACAGAGTGCTATACGAAGCCATACGTCTCTAAAAAATGTTTCGCAAGCAGTGAGACGAGATAAGTTAGGACTGCCACAACTTCATTCAACCTTGGTGAGGTATGAAGGTTAAGCCGAGAAGAAAAACAATCTGTTTTTTTTTAGGCCGAGCGTAATATCAGGGATAATTTGTGGTGCTCACTTTGAATGTCTTAATAACACTGATTGTAAAATGATATTTCGTGAGTTGTTCAAGCTCAGAGAATGTCATTGATCTTAGGTGACCGAGACCACATTTTTTTACCATTCTACCTTGCGCACTTCTTGATGTTTCTTAAGATCACAAAACCTAAGCAATGTTGTATTCGGTCACCATGACCATCGAAAGGTTAAACAAGGCCCCAGATCTGAACTGAATGCCAGCTACGCTTTACTCAGGACAGGTATTTAGGTTTAAGGCGTTTGCATAAGGAGTTGTGGTGATACCTTTAACACCGATCCGGAGTTAAGCATCGTTTGATCTTGTTCAACCCGAAGGTATGGCCTAAGGTCCTGAAAGTGTGACAAAATTTAGTTTGCTTACAAACAACCCTATCTTGTGAAATTGGTTCTTATAGCCTTCGTAGTTTCTGATGTTTTAGAGAATGGCATTGACCCAATACGAAAGTGTGGTGCTCACCTGGCTAGCCGGGTGCAGATTAACATGCGCTTGGGTGCCGGTGCGTTTCACCCCCTCCCCTCCACAGATGTTTTCCGGTATGATTCCTGCCCAGCGTGGCGTAGCCGCTCCAAAATTTGCGTAATAGTACACAGTTGAATAGCGGATTGTTCAGTGTCAGCAATTTAGTTGCACCTTATAAGGCTGCTGACCTACGGTTGTCGAAATCGGGCCATGGATTCAGCGAAGACGATACTAAGGAATCGTTCCATCTGATGAAGCAACGGAGTGGTAAGTGAAGCCGTACATCTCGGAGATAATTTCTTATGCAACATAACACTCAAACTGACGAAAGTCAATAGCGTAGGTCAAGGGTAACGGTTAGATCAAGGTAACAAATAACCTGCTTGTCGCCGCAACTCAATGTATGGGGTAGTTTCTGGTGCTTATTCTCATGTTGTTCAGAGCAAGAACCACGTTATGCATCTACTATAGGGCTCTTTAAGTTCAGGAAAAATGACGTACCTAAAAATCCCGGGTGAGCATTTTGTTTCTAAGAACGTATCGCCTAGCATAATCCTTGATGACTACTTCACTGCAAAAATATACGGAGTCTCTAAATGTTTGCTCATATCTACGCTTTCCGGATAGAAAGCAGTCATTAAATGTAAGAGTGTCCTAGATCCCGTTTGTTTGGGACCAGCATCATCTAGATTCACATTGGTTGCATGAGACGGTCTTGGTGGGAGGGGGCGAGGGAATTTCAGTCATCAGTCCGAAACTCCACATTTTTTATCCTGGCAAGTCAATTTGACTGCCCTGAGATCTCAGAGAGCAAAAACGCTGAAGACAAAAGATTCACAAGTTACGTGGGTTCACAAAATTCACAAGGTCAGCTGTACGTGAACTCAAAAGTGTAAAACTAAGCCCCTTAGATCATGACATTATTGGTCAAACAGGATAAAAAAATGTCGAGTTTCGGACTGATGACTGAAATTCCCCCCGCCCCCCTCCCACCAAGACCGTCTCATGCAACCACTGTGAATCTAGATGATGCTGGTCCCAAACAAACGGCATCTAGGACACTCTTACATTCAATGACTGCTTTCTATCCGGAAAGCGTAGATATGAGCAAACATTTAGAGACTCCGTATATTTTTGCAGTGAAGTAGTCATCAAGGATTATGCTAGGCGATACGTTCTTAGAAACAAAATGCTCACCCGGGATTTTTAGGTACGTCATTTTTCCTGAACTTAAAGAGCCCTATAGTAGATGCATAACGTGGTTCTTGCTCTGAACAACATGAGAATAAGCACCAGAAACTACCCCATACATCGAGTTGCGGCAACAAGCAGGTTATTTGTTGCTTTGATCTAACCTTTGTCCTTGACCCTACGCTATTGAAATTCATCAGTTTGAGTGTTATGCTGCATAAGAAATTATCTCCGAGACGTACGGCTTCACTTACTACTCCGTTGTTTCATAAGATGGAACGATTCCTTAGTTTTCTACCGATTCCTTAGATTCCTTAGTTTTAGAACGATTCCGATTCCTTCGTTTTGGCCTGACATTGAACGAGTCCTTAGATGTTGCGTTCACTGATACTCACGGGGTAATTTTGACCGGCCATGATCTAGGTCGGCGGTCTTGAAGGAGTGTTTCACATTTGAACATACTGGAGCAATCATCAGACATGATGAAACCACGCCACTTATAACTAACGTTTTATGCGCGCATATGCGTTTTATAACGCGTTTTATGCGTTTAACGTATACTTTTAGATGCAAAAACTGCTCCAGACAGTACAATTATCTCTTCAGGAAATATTTTTCCTGAATGCTTCATAGTTTGATTACGTCATCATATATTGCACAACATCGGTTGAACGTCCATTGACGGCCATTATATCTACAAACGCGCTCACAAACGCCAGATATAAACTCCTCGACAACTGTATTCTCTCGGCCTTGATTGCCGTATGGCTTACGAATTGATACAATTTGAATAACGCTCTTATGTTGTCATGAGTGCGAGGGTGACTTTTAAAGCTTGACATTTCATTTCAACTAAAATTAATTTTACCGTACTGCCGGCGGAAACACGTCGGACTTCCGTAATGTTCAACATGCGGAAGTTGTCACGCATGGTGAAACTGTTTGCACGTGCGGGGCCTCACAACTCGCATTATGAGCGGTGGCGCAAGCCCGGTAAACTTCGTTGGCCAGAAATCACATGGCTTCAGCTCATTTGGCAGTTAAGAATTAACTTTATTTTGAACGTGCACATATCGTTGCGACCAGATGTCGAGCGAGAGGAAAAATGCAAAAAATTTAAGAGAAACAAATGCTCATGTTTGTCATGTCATGTCACGTCATGCTCATGTAAGCTCATGTTTATGACTAAGAAAAGGTTGGGCAATGGCAAGTGGCATCAGGCTACCTGTGACCACCGCCCCAGTCGGATCGCACGTTACCTGCTCCGTCCACTCGCTCGCTCCCCTTATACGCCGGGGGAGTGACCGGCCGAGCCAAGTGAGAGTGTCCGCGGCTCAGCACTGACTGGTGACTGACAAGTGACTTCCATTAGGATGGACGAGGCCATCAAGAGAGCGGTGATCAACGCGGTGACGCAGGGAAACCTCCCGAATTCTGTCAAGGAGCAGGTGACGGCGACCGTGGCCGAAGCTGTGGTCGATAAGTGAAAAATGCGCCAGTGCTGCCATCTCTCAACGAGTTCGAGATACTACGAGTGGTAATTTCGCATGGCTCATTTGACAGCACGTCAACGTCACACAAACGTTCCACGATGCAATGAAAGAATGACGCACTGAAAAGAACAGTTACCAGATATAACAGTTTTCTTATCTGGAGCGGTCTATGCCACTCCGTATCAGCCGCTGCCACTTAAAAGCACACTGATGATTATAAGCTTGTTGATTGCATCCTATGTGATGGTTGCTTCAATCTCATGAAATCTGGCACCTTCCTTTTAACTAGTACAGCTAAGATTTTTCGATGAATTGTTAATTTTGTCTCGGATGAGGTAAATTTGGACCGTGATCATCAGTGCAGATAATACACACGCAAACCTAAACGCATTTAATCACTTCGTTGATCAACAAAACAACTTTGTGGTCCCGTAGTTAGCAAATGCTCTCTTAACCAGTGATCTCCAGTGCGGGGAAGCTAAGCCCAGTTTTTCCTAGCGTTGTGCATCACGTTTGTTTCGAATTAAAGAGTCACTATTCCATCAGTCCCGATTTCTGTGGTTGCACTTGGTAAATCATGTGTTGCTATTTTGTTTTACACGTATGATTTCACTCTGGATTATCACTTCAGCGCATGATTTATGTGACGGGCAAACTGATGAAATGTTCCCGTTTTGCTAGTGCCCTAAATCCAGCATTGGCTCGTGCGCTTGGCCCACTAACGTGGCTCGGCACGAATTGCGCGGAGTTGTAGATGACGCCACCTACGGTGGTGGCGCTAACTACGGTGGTGCTGCCGCCTACAGGTGACGCTGCCTACAGATCGGGTCCGTTGGGGCAATGTCGTCAAAGCGCAAAAAGCGGTTCTTTCTCGTGACGATGCGCTTGGCAGCGTGACTAAGTGCGCAGGGGACACAATGTATTCGCCCCCCCCCCCTCCCTCTGACACTGAAACTTGATATTGCTTCACCTTTTTAACACGAAGGTCATGACTTAGGAACCTGAAACTTTGACCTGAGTGACTTAACGTACAGGTCAACACGCCTCGTTAGTCTGGTATCTAGTTTACGCTTGGTTTCCTCTATTCCCCCCGCCCCCAGCCCCCTACTCTTTGATCTGTTCATCCTTATCGACCACAGCTTCGGCCACGGTCACCGTCACCTGCTCATTAACAGAATTCAGGAGGTTTCCCTGCTTCACCGCGTCGATCACCGCTCTCTTGATGGCCTTGTCCATCCTAATGGAAGTCACTTGTCAGTCACCAGTCAGTGGTGGGTCGCGGACTCTCTCACTGGTTTTGGCCGGTCACTCACTCAGCGTATAAGGGGATCAAGCGGGTGGAAGGAGCACGTAACGTGCGATCCGACTGGGGCGATGGTCACAGGTAGCCTGATGCCATTTGCCATGGCGCAAACTTTCCGTAGTCACATACATGAGTGCCTACTATTTGTTTCTTTTGAATTGTTCGCATTTTTCCTCACGCTCGGACATCTGGTCGCAACGATATGTGCACGTTCAAAATGAAATAAGTACTTAACCGGCAAAGGCGCTGAAGACATGTGATTTCTGGCCAACGAAGTTTACCGGGCCTGCGCCACCGCTCGTAACGCGAGTTGTGAGGCCCCGCACGTGCCAGTAATTTCGCCATGCACGACTTCTGCTTGTTGAAAATTACCGAAGCCCTACGTAATTCTTTCAGGAATTCATGTCAAACATGATGGAGAGCAATCCATGCTGACGCGCCGCATCATAGGTCATGAGCAATATCGGTGCTGTCTCACTGCTTATAAAAGCGGGCCTTCAGTGTATTCAAATCCGCCTTGCATTCATCTCAGGAAAAATGACATCGATTTATTAGTATATTGCGCACGCATATACACATGGTTACACATCTTGCAGGGCTTCGTGCCATATGACGCACGCAAAGCCCGAAGTCGCTCCTTTGCAAAACTGCGTTACCAACGGCACGTGGTACCTACCACCGACAAATGTGCATGTACAGGACACAATTATCGGCGAAAATGAAGGCACAAGACTTTACAACATATCACAGCTATGCAAGTAATAGCCCACGAAGCCCTAAGGCACAGCAAGGAACACATTTCAACGCCTAAACAATTGACTATACATCACTGATGAGCCTTCCCACAGCCAAGGGCGAAATCACTCGTAACATATCACTCATATTATACAGATGAATGTAGAAATGGCACATGCGCATACTTCTAAAGCTCGTATTACATACAAAACTGATGGCACAGAAAATTATCACATACAACTGTAGGGGCCTGAGAAACAGGATGATCACGTTACATCCGCAATCACCAATTGCCTATCTACCGCCGATAAATGTAGATAAACAGGACACAATTATCGGCGTTAATGAAGGCACAAGACTTGAAAACATATCACAGGTATGTAAGCAATAGCCCATGATGACCTAGCAATGAACACATTTCAATGCCTGAGCATAGATATGAACAAAGCAATGGACACATTTCAATGCCTTAACAATTGACGAAATATCACTGATGAGCTTTCGCACAGCCACCACTGCATGCCAGGTACGAAATCATTCGTCACATATCACTCATGATACAAACAAATGTACGGGTGGCACATGCACATATTTCTCAAGCCGGCATGACATAAACAACCGATGGCACAAAAACTATCACATACAAATGAAGGCACCTGAGAAACAGCATCATGACGTTATGTCTGCAAGCACCGACTGCCTGGGATAAAAGGCGTCAATACAGCGTGACAAATCACAGTGAAATGCCATGGGTTAGATGCAAACAAAACACCTGCACACAAATATGCACATATGTACAGCCATACAGAGTTACTGAGGCAGCTGAGGTATTCAGAAAACCCCTGTGATTTTCCGCACAATTCAACGCACCCATCAATGGTCCACCGGGTCACAGTCACCGGCCACGGCAACGTCATCAGTGTCCTCCTCATCATCTGAGTCCTCGGCAAGGATCTCTGGCCAAACGCCCATCCACACTGTGGGAGGTGCCCGTCTCCATTCTTCCTCTTCATCCTCAACGTCGTCTTCCCAGTCGCTGTCGCTGCCATCTATCGGAGACTCCACGAAGCTCGTTTTTGACTCATGCTCACGCCGCGGCTCGGGGAAGAGAATGGCCAGCGGAGCGATCGGCTCGTACCGCTCCCCGTCGAACCGGGTGAAGAAGCGTCCCACTTCCTGATGATCGATAGGCTGGGGATCTGGGGCCAGTTGCAGCTCCTCTGCAATGATACATCCACTTCTGTTAGTGGCAGACAGAAGGGGCGCTCTACACAAGAATGGGTGCAAGATATATTGCAAGTTGCTGTGATTTGTAGACAGCCCAACAATATTTTTTCAACAGCAGCTAGGGGCGTGGGCTGCACCACATAGTGCAACGTCCAGTTTGGCTGTGTAATGTAGAAATATTGGAACTTATGAAATAGCAATGAATACGAATCAGAGCAGATATTCCGAAAGCTCCCATGTAGACATCATCAATAGTCAACTCAACATAGCACCTTTGTGGTGTACATAAAGCTGGTCCAATGCACCCAAACAAAATATGCCAGCGCTCTGCTCGTAACTGACATACTGGTGGGATGTCAGTGTAATGTACTCCAAATCGGTGCACAACATTTACTCGGGGAGCCTGCTCACCTTCAGCCATGCATCCGAAACCGTCACCCTCCATCAGCAAGTTGTAGAAAGGTTGCTTTTCTCCCCGCTCAAGTCCGGAGCAGACGCGGCTATGTGCTATCCAGTCCTGCAAACACCACCAACCCCGAGTCAACACAATAACTCACACCACGTGGCCGTCGTAGCAGATGAGAGCGAGGGGAAACCGTGAGGCTTCGTGGAAATACTGGTAAGGAACTTTCACGCGTCAAGTGAGTTTCAAGGAATTCAAGTGACATCCGTGGCAAATTGGTACGCTACATGCCCATCACTGATGCACCGATTTCTACCACCAATCAAGAAGGGGAAAGCCCAGAAGGAAAGACTGACACAAATGCAACATGCCTGTATGAAACAGAAAGACACATTTGTGATACGACAATGGAATGCATTGAAAACGAATTATGTGAATGGCAGACAGGACATTGCAAAACCATAATTGACCATATTAGATACTTTAAACCCAACATGCTGAAGACATTCCACATCCCCTCTTTCAAAAAAGATCGCTGTTGGCAAAATAAGGACAGCACTAGTCACACAAATAAATATTTACCAGGCCTTCAGCGACTTCCTTTCTGTGGAAGAAGTGACAAAACAACAAAAAAGTCGAGATGACTTCTCAGGCTTTGCCACTTAACTAGATCAATTCTTTACAAAACAGTACAAATGGGGTCAGACATGGACTGGCCTGATCCTGTCACTCCATTTAAACCGCTCGTACCTGTGAGACCTCGTAGTATGGTGAGCAGCCGTACACCACTGCCAGGCGCTCGTCGCCGTACGTGACGACGTCACCGACGCCGAACTGCCTCGGATAGTCGCCCGCTGCTCGGTCCGCCGCGCGGAGGTTCACCTGTAACACCGATGAAAATACTGACGGCGTTGCACACAACCTCGGAAGATGATTGAGGGGCATGGTATAACATGAGTAGCGCGACACAAAACATAACTGAAAAGAAATGAGCTGAGATGGCAGTACCGAGCATCACCCAAACCAGAAACAACAAAAAGGGAAAATAGGGCATCCACAAATCCTTGAAGCAAAAAGCTCACACGCACAAAACGACGTAACAACAGCACATCTGCATCACACTTGTATGCTGATGATGCTTAGACATGGGATTAAACATGCTCCACAACGGAATTTAGCCAGCGGCATTTAGCATTCAGCATTTTAACGTGCGTTTGCAAAAACACGTACACTTGACTGACCACCATGCATGCATAACATAACACGACACACAACAGCACCACGGAATCCAACTGCACCACTCACACGCGTACGCACAGGCACGCTTCCGCATTACGTTGGTGAGAAGCTACAGGAGTAACTTCACGCATCGGCAATTTTATCAAATCCAGTTTATTATTATTACCAGTTCGTGGACTATGGCCTCTTGTTCATCCAGGGAGAGCGTCAGCCGTTTATACATCCTCTTGAAGTGCTTCATGAGTGCTTCCAAGCCACGCCTCTCGTTCTCCGCCAGTAATACGCCGTTAGCCTGGATGAATTGCTGCAGATAGAAGGCAGTGAAAATAAAGTCACATCAGATTCCCTCATTGTATCGCCACGTGTTTTTTTCTGACACAATTTTGGACGCAACGCACAGCCCTCGATTGCGAGCCATGTACGAATTCGATATTTTCGTGAACCAAAGATGAGGCTAAAACGTCACCTTGCAGACGTCCGATCACATCTACATCTTACACAATTATTAGGCACATAAAAGTAAACCAGACGTGTACTTCCGACAACGGTTGAAAACAAGTGCCAAATGCCACGAAAAGAAGGCGCGCGACACCGCTGTGCCATCGCTGCCCACCTCAGCACCGCCTGATGAATGAAATCGACGAAGACGATTGGTCGAAGCCGAGGCTTTCTAGACGATTACACATAGCACACATGCTGGGTTAAGCGATTCATGCATGCTTCTTAGATTGCACGTGCTGAATGTTAAGGTCTAGCGTCATCAAGCACCACTGACCTGCAGCAGGCGGCGTGTGTACATCGGTCTGGAGCGAGCCACAGCGGACATCAGGTCGTCGAGCGCAGCCATGTCCAGGCGGTAGTCGCTGCGAGCCCAGCAAGCCAGTGTCTCAAACGACACCAGGTCGAAGCCAGTCTCTGGCCGGCGGGCTTCTGGATGGGTGGCGCCATTGATCAGGCGGCCCAGCAGCTGCCAAAAACAATGCATCACGTAAGATATGGAGGGACATCATACTGGCACCACAGCACACTGAAGACTGTACACACGGTAGGACTTATCACAAGTTGTAGCGGGGCTGCTGGTACTCACAGATTCATATAAGAACAAAACACCCTGAACCTCAGACTCTGGTGCTTTCTCTGCACGGTCCCTTTGCCAAAGGCAGGCATATAACTACTCGTTAAACAAAACGGCAGATTGTTCAAGAAAAACTCCACGTACTCTACATCACAGGGCCTGTTCACCCAGAGTTTGCAACATCAGATGCATCACGTACCCCTGCTCTGGGGAAGGGTTCCAGCATCTGAAGATCCATGTCCGGATGTACAGCATTCAACTCCTCCAACACCTGCTCTCTGGATAGCTGCATGCCGCGACGGACAACGTCGATGAACAGGTACTCTTCACTGTCCCTGCGTGAGGAGCAGCACGTCAAGACATCGTGCACAATGAACTGCATGCATTGATGCACGCATTTCGTCAATTGCAGTACATCAATGTGCAACAGACAACTTCAGTCACAAAGAAACAGGCAAAAAAGCGCAATCATAAAAAGGTAAACAAGACAAGACCAAACAAGACAAACACCGCCGGTGCACAATTGTTGCATTTCCACAAAATGACAACACATCATGCATCAATGCGATTGGCTTCATACAATATGGATGCTACATTTAGGAAATGAATATCTATTTTTAAGGAAATGATCAATGTCATTACCCACAAATCATACGTAACACCACGTCACTATTTTGGCTTCCTTCCTCCGTACCGTAGTTACCGACTGCTCCAAAGAAAATTTTATAGGAGCAGATATAACGGTGAATTTGAAAATTTTAACGAACAATGAAGTGATGCGCTTACCAGGGCTGATTTCAAGAATAAATGGCTTTGTTGAAAGAAACAAACACATCAAAAGGCAGGCCTTATCATGAAAAATGCATCAAAATCTTTGGCATCAAGTAATTACAAAAACTGGTGAATAAATGCACGTCGTAAAGGCAGGAACACCCAAAAAGACGTGACTTGAGCAGCCAGTCTGTCTATTTAGCGTCAATGGTGCCAGAAGACCCATTCCCCATGACCCTTACGACAATGCTTACGTTTGGTGCCAGCAGATCATCGAGCTATGCGGGAACTGCACATTGTGGAGGTTGACACCCAGCATGCCAGCTACCGAGGAGTAGACCGTCCCCATTACAGTCTGCGTCCCGGAGCCGGCGCAGTGGAGGTGGCGACGAAGGTAGAGCACCTGAAAAAGGAAACAGCAAGCCATTTAATGCATTGTGCTGGAGGCAACAGTAGTAACCTGCACACAACGAGAGCAAACGGCCCATCACACCATTCAGTCACAGAGCCAGTAATATACTACAAATCGGAGATCGCACTTGCTGAAATCAAACATCGCCTATTAGAAACGACCACATTGGCGAGCATTTTATCATGTCTACCATGGTCAGCCGTCAAAGTCAACAATCTTCACGGAGACTCTGGATCTGTGCAGACATCGCAACAGGGTGTTCGGTGTTAAGCCATCTGACAGGAGCCGCATAATGAACCTTACGACGAACCGGCGGAAACGCATGACTGACAGTATGCTTCGAAATTCACAGCCCCGAACGGAAAAGAACATCAGGCAAAACAGGTCAGAAAGAGAAGACTGCGCTTGTCCTGTGTGTGATTTCACCTACCCCAACGTCCAGGAAACATTGATGAATATTTAATGCAGTACACTCACCAGTGTGTTCAGCTCGGCAGTCGGTGCGTACGCCGGCTCTTCATCCTTCATCAGGGCAAGCTGGTCATACAGCACGACGTTCAGCACGTCCAGGAGCAGCAGTGTCTGGTCGTCCGTCCACAGCGTAGGTCCGAACGGGTTCTTTTTGCACGTATCCCAGGCGGCGGCCGGGTGCTCCGGGAGCTTCCGACGAAGCTCGTCCAAAACCAGGCCGGCGACCTTCATGTAGCAGCTGTAAAAACCACGCCAAGTCAACGCTCGCATGTACGCATGAAAGGTCGTCTTTGTTCACGGGGGAAGGGGAGGATGGAGACGAATGTTGCAAAGCTAAGACTGTATCCAGATTTGAGATTAGTGCCTTGTATCCCGTTCCTCTGGCGAAAACCACGATCACATTGGCATACTAAGTTTGACCTAGCTATTTGCTACACCATGCGTCAAGTCCTGTTGATGCCCCTGTAGTAAAAACACAGCGCAGTGTGGCATTTGACTAGAGAGCGACAACATTGAAAATGCCATAACCACTGGTAACAGACGCCTGCAGTCAGCTATCATCGGCACAGATAAACACAGAAAAGAGCTGTGAGATTAGTTGCATACTTGTGCCCATCAGAAGGAGCTACATACACATTAGAAACACAGTCGAGCTGGCAAAACATGTTCGTGCCAAACTTTCAATTTCCGCATGGAGATCGAGCATCTGGTAAGGATATGGGAGACTCACGTCTTAAGACTGGACTCTCGGTTGTTGGTTTGCTCCGGAACCATCCAGAGGCTCATCAGATAAAAGGCTTCGGGCACGTTCACATGCTGCGCTGGGCGCTGCATGTACTCCCGGAACATGGGCAGCAGCACGACGTCTCGCTGGATCTCGCGGAACAGCATCCGCGCATAGTAGCGCAGAGACAGGTCATCATCCCTGCCAAAGAAGGCTCGAATTACACATATGCCTAACACAGCATCTGTCCACTCCGGAGACCAGTTGTGATGTCAAAGGCTTATAGATGAGAAGCGGGCATTTGAAACCAGTGTTTGTGGCCGAATCGGATGCAAATGCTCGTGCGCGCCGTAACATCAGTGTGAGTCGCAATTTTTTTCAGTTAGGACAAAGAGGGAGAAAAGGCTGCAGCCAGGAGTGTCACTTCTTATATCTTTTCGGAATGCCCGATGCAACTAATCCTGACATAAGCCTCCCCGCCTAACCTCACAATACTCCTTTCAGCCTTGGAATGCCAGTGAACAAAGAGGGAATACTTGGCCATATAGTGAAACAACAGCTATCTTGTCTAATTGGTACATGTTGCAGTTTCCTAAACGCACCACTAATGCGATCATGGATATCATACACCACTCATCTTCGTCTAGGTACCTAGTGGCTTGTCACGCTACCCGCTTTACATTTTAAGCCACCCGGCAAATGTTTGACCCGTTTTTGAAATAATACCGTCTGGATTTTGATCAAGAACAGCTAACTCCAAAACGTGGCAGCTTTGAAAATCGCGAGTGGCCTTACTAAAAGCTAATGCATGTTTCAGTGCTCTGTGGCCGCGTATCTCCCTCACTTGCTGACAAGTGAGGGAGAGAGACACCAAAATGGATTTTTTTGGAACATATCTGGATATCACAAACAGTTAACGTGCACATTCCCGACAAACCAAAATCTCGTTGTCAAAGCATATGCATGTCAGTGCAAGCATTTGTTGGAGTTCGCAGTCATTTTGACCGGATTGGTTTTCTAAATTTTTATAGCGCTGAAAATTACTTTTAAAAGTTTTTGAAGAGTTCTCAAAAGTTTCGAAAAAATCAAAAAGTGTGAAAAATAGAAGTTACTAGAAGCTTCCGAAAGAAGGTTCGGAAAGCTTAGCGCTGCACTGCAACGCCTAATTTTCCTCTGCAGTAGGCAATTAAATAGCGTATCATTTGGCATTAATTTTAGGTTTGCGCTGCTTAGGATTTTTGAGATTTTATCCAAAGCTTTTCAATCGATGGATTTCTGAAATCAGAACTCACACTAAGTGGTGTTTGTTGGCTTAGCACTGACCTATGGGCTCAGATCGTGCAATGCCAGGGCATAGGCAGAAGTTAACGGTGAAAGTTTTCCGTACCCCAACGCCCAAGGTACCGTAAGAGTCATTTTATTTGAAATCAAACTCAGTATTTCCAAGTCACCATTGCATTCACGACGTGCTAAGAGCGTCACTCAAATTTTATTTATTCTATAAGCCATACGGCTATCAAGGCCAAGACACATATAGTTGTCGAGGCATTTGTCTGGCGTTTGTGAGCGCGTTTCTAGGTATAATGGCCATCAATCGGCGCTCAATCAATGTGGAATAAATTGTGACGTAATCAAACAATGGAGCATTGAGGAGCATATTTACACAAGAAATAATTGTGCCGTCTGCAACAATATTTATCATTCAAAAAGTATGCCAAATGTGGTAGGTGACGTGGTTTCATCATGTCTAATGATTGCTTCAAGTGTGAAGCATCCCTTTAAGGCCGCTTATCTAGATCATGGCCCGTGAAATTTAGCCCGTGACTATCAGCGAACGCAACCTCTAAGAACTCGTTCAATCTCATGCCAGAACGGAGTGTTTTACGAATTAGTTCCGCATACAGTGAGATGTAATAAGTTAGCAGTACTATAACTTTATTTAACATTGGTGATGCATGAAGGTCAAACCAAGGGGAAAATGAACCCTTTTTTAAGGTGGAGTGTACTTGGTGTGGTAATTTGTGGTGCTCACTTTTGAGGTTTTACTAACAGGGATTGTAAGATGATCTTCCATGAAGTTCGTAAAATTCAGAGAATGTCATTGACCTAAAGTGACAAAATGACAAGGACCAGCATTTTTTTTCATCAGCATGCTACCTTTTGTTCTTTTTGACGTTTCTTAATATTACAGATCCTAAGCAATGCTGCATTCGGTCACCATGATCATCTAAAGATCAAGCAAGGCCCCAGATCTAAAATAAATGCCAGCTTCGTTTTGCTCAGAGCAGGTATTTATGTTGAAGACACTTCCATAACGAGTTGTGGTTGTACCTTTAACACCGATCGGGAGTTAAGCATTGTTTGATCTTGTTTAACACGAAGGTATGGCCTAGGGGCCTGAAAGCGTGACAAAATTTAGTTCGCATACAAGCAACCGTATCTTGTGAAGTTGGTTCTTGTAGTTTTTGTTCTTTTTTATGTCTCAGGCATCGAAATTGACCCGCTCCGAGCACGTGGCGTGTGACCGGCCACCCGGGAACAGATTAACATGTGCTTGGGTGTGGGTGTATTTCACCCCCTCCTCGCCCCCCCCCCCCCCAATATTTTACGGAATGATTCGTGCACAGCGCGGCGCAGCCGCTCCCAAATATCCGATACAGTAGACAAATGTATAGCGGATTTTCAGTGTCAGCAGTTTAGTTGTGCCTTGTAAGGGTGCTGTCCTACCGCTAGTGGAAATCAGGCCGTGGGTTCAGCGACGACAGTATTAAAGGAATCGTTCCATCTGATTTAACAGGAGGGCGTTAAAGAAAGCCATACATCTCGAAGATAATTTCTTAGGCAACATAAGAACTGATGAATTCCAATAGCTCAAGGTCAAGGACAAAGGCTAGACGAAGTTAAGAAATAGTTTGTTTGTTGCCGCAACTTAATGTGTAGGATAGTTTCTTGTGCTGTTTTCAAGTTCTTGAGAGGAGGAACCACATTATGCACCTTCCACACGGTTTTTAAGTTCATTTAAGTTCAGAAAAGACTGCGTACCTAGAAATCACATGGGAACATTTTGTTTTTAGGAGCATACCACCTAGCATAATTCTTAATGCACCTTCAAGTGCAAAAATTAGAAGGTTTTGAAACTTTTGGTCACAATTAGCCTACAAAGGTCGAAAAATGTCGTTAAATGTAAACGTGCACCAGATGACATTTTCTTAGCACCGGCATCATCTAGATTCAGTGTTTGCATCAGACGGTCTTGTCTCATGGAAATAGGCGGGTGTAGGGGAGGGGGGGGGGGGAGGGGACTTCGGGCATCGATGTGAAACTAGACATTTTTGCTCCTGTTTGACCAGATTGCCATGATCTAAGAACCTTAAATCTTAACACATATGAGTTCACACAGAGCTCAAAATACCTTTTGAATTCAGTTCCTTTAGCTTTCTTGCTTTCCGAGATCTCAGGGTGACCAGCTTGATCTGCCCACCCGAGCAAAAGGCATTCGAACGGAATGTGTTAACCCGTCATTGGTGGGGTTCGAATAAGTGTTTGGTGGTGGCGGCGAGTGACACTGTGTTAAATGATTCGAAAAATGGAATTGAAAACATGGAGATTGCAATATGTTCAACAAACACTGCACGAAAAGCTGATAGCAGGATGTCAGTGTGTCATAGTACATCAGACACAGACATGAAGGTCATAATTAAACATTTGAACATGTCGCGTAACTAATGACCCTGACGTAACTGGAAACCAAATATGCCGAATTTGTGTTCGAAAGCGTTAAGAAAAAATAAAAAGAAAACCTACATGACAATTCGGCAACAAAGCAGCAGTGAGATATTACGTTAAACTTTCACTTACATATTCAGGTGGAACGCTGCACTACCCACAAAATGTCCTTTACTATACGTACGCGATCTGTCGACAGCCCTTGGTGCACCGGCAGCCCAACGGTGACAGAGAGCGGCGGTTTACGGAGCTGGCCTGCGCGCACAGCGGAACCCATCTGGACCGATTACAGCCCGAGCGGCCGGCACGCAGTGTGTGGCTGGCGGTGGGCCGCCGCCAAACGACCTGCCACCGGTAGAGGCGCTGTCAGGAGCGCGTGAGGGCTAGAGACGGTGAGGACGGCTGCAGGCTCACGGGTCAGCTGTGCGACGGGATGGGGACAGCCGACTAGCCACCAGCACGGGCGTTATCCGGCACCTGGTACCGCTGGCAACAACCTCCAGCGCCATCCAACAGGTTGCGCTTACCAGGCATGCCGGGTCAGACTAGTCACGCCGGGGTCGCGCGGGGGCAGCGAGCAATGGCGGCGTCAGGTATACTCGAGCAGAAGGCCATGGAGTGCACGAAACTGTTCTCGGCAAAGGAAGGCGTCTTGGTTTTTGTTCTCTACGTT
>NW_023596461.1:11855344-11929619 GCF_011947565.3 Pollicipes pollicipes | reverse complement strand
AAATTGTTATATTGGTAGCTCTCTCAGAACGTGATTTTTGCATGCATCGTGGAAATTGTGTGAAGTTGACATACTGTCAAACGAGCCATGCGAAAATACCACTCATAGTATCAAGAACTTGTTGGGAGATGGCAGCACTGGCGCACTTTTCAGTTTCCACGCAACTTGATATTAAGTTCTCAAAGTGAAGTTTGGGGAGATGCCGTTGCGGCACTGTTGCGAGTTGGGAAAATGTTCTGCCCTATAAAACTCAAATTTTTGGGAACACTTCAAAAGAATTCCGAAAGCATTGTGCATTTTGATGCTGAAACGCGCAAAGCATAGCTAATAGTCGACAAATACAAGCACATCCTAAGCGCGACAGGCCGGTTCGAGCCGCGCCGCTGAAGCTTTATAATTTCCGGACAGTGACACTCGCACGACCTGCGGACCGCTTATTTAATCGTTCTTCATAGAGTTGATAACTAACATTTGGAGTCACCAACTTCAATAAGCTAGCAGACACAGACTTGATGGCCCTTACCACGCCCGGACAAAGATCAAAGATCGTACAAATATCGGCACCTGCATTCCAAACCACGGCAGCGGTGTGGATCAAGGCGTCGGTAACATTTCATCCCTCCGAAAATATGGGCCTTCCGAACAATGAAAGCTTTTGTCGCCTTGACGTAAGAACCACTGCAATTGTTATATGATTTATTGTATCGGTTCATACATTTTTATCACAAACGTTGATGACTTTGGACACATCCGACGTACAAAATCGACAAATGTACACATTGGAAAATCCTCATGCAGGTTATGTTGGCATGTAGACTGATCAGATTATCACAGCATAAAGCAATGTTCCCTGATATCAGCAAATGACGATTTCATGACCCATTGATACAATCGGACATATTTGAATTCATGCAAAAGGCACCAAACATACTGATTAGCTTTTGCACAGACCAAATAGCCTGAGAACAACAAAATCAAGCCTCGATACCACCCATGAGATACTCATATACAGATAAATGTTACACGTTAAGCGTAAAACACTTCCGTAGTTGGCCATCGCATCACAGCAGCACAGCCGGTTGACACAGCACGTTATCACATAAAACGACGCCTGAGAATCAACGCCAATACCGTTGTTCGCAAGCACCGAGTGCAAGAACTGATCATCGTTATTCAGTGCACACAGCTCGACCAATCACGGAGAATGCACACATCGTTGAATGTGTACAGAGCGGCCACACAGTTTCATACACTCAACTCATTAGGTACAGACAGAGCTCCCAATGCAGTCAATCAATGATATACAGGAAAATTAGGCATTCAGTTAAGCTGATGCGTTTTTCTTCACAGCTCCAGCACAGCCATTAGTGGTTCACCGGGCCACGTCAGCGGTCACGGCTCCACCATCAGTGTCCTCGTCATCTGAGTCCTCGGGGAGAATCTCTGGCCAGACACCCGTCCAGACAGTGGGAATCACGGTCTCCATTCCTCCAACCCTGCATCGAAGTGCTCGCAATCGCTGTCTCTGCCATCTTTTGGCGACTCGACGCTCGTTTTCGTCTCCCGCTCACGCCGCGGCTCAGGGAAGCGAATGGCCAGAGGAGCGATCGGCTGGTACCGCCCCCGTCGAACCTGGTGAAGAAGCGACCCACTTCTTGGTGGCCAATAGGCTGGGGATCGGAGCCAGCTGGAGCTCCTCTGCAATGATAATACACCTCGTTAGAGGTAGACCCAAGAAGCGCTCACCACCATGATATGCAAAAGGTATCAAAGAGCTTGCGATTCTTTGTAAACAGCTCAGTAATATTTCCAAGGAGGGTGTTAGTCTCTGTGAAGTATACTAGGAGATACAAAGTCCAAACGACATTATGACGATAACAGTTAAATATTTGGATGCATAGATGTTTAAAATCACAACACAGAAATTCAAAGAAGCAGTAAGAATGAAGACACGAGTGATGTTTACAGCTAGTGTGTGTGTGCGTGTCATTGCGCCTTTACGACGACGCACTCAGCTGCTGAAACCATATGGCGTCGCCTGCCTCTCACCCTGGCAGGAAGGGCAGGCACCGCGGGGAATCGAACCCCGTACCTTTGGTTTCCCAAACGCGCAGTGTGTAACGCAAACACGTTAACCACTACAGTAACCGGCACCGATTTTTTAGAGCTAAAAAATAGTAACAAAACGTACGTGCTCGCTACGGCATCGATATTGCTCTCCTGTTACCAACGAGGGCGGCGAGAAGAGACAAACTGAATGCAACCGGGTCAAACAAGTTCAAGTTCTAGGTTGGTTTCCAAAGTGCTCACAGAACTTATATAAACGCTTTCTAAGCAAAAAATCTTATGCTTATTTAAGGTCAGTGGCATTTGTTTGACCTTGTGAAGGTCAAATTGATCAAAATCATGCAGATTGCTTTGAGTTTTGTATTGACTAAGCGACAAAGACTGCGCTAAGCAGTATGGTCCCAAAACAAAATGTTGAACTGGGTCATTTTACGTTGATGACCTATTCTGACTTCTAAGAAGTCCACGGAAGATGTCTAATGCGCTCCCTGCTATCAATATATTCAAAATGAACACCAGAAACTATCCCTACAGGAAAACCCTAAAGTAAAAAAGCATGCTGGTTTTGTCTTTGGTGTGACCTTCATGCCTGACTGAAAGTCAATGTAATTTGCTCGTTCAACGTTGTATCGCCTAAGAAAGCATTTCAGAGATGTATAGCTTCCTCTAACACTTCGTTGTTTGGACGGATTGAAGGATTCCTTAGAATTCACTTCGCTGAAAAACTATGGCCTGAATTGACCCGCCCTAGGTCAGAGGCCTTACAAGGTACATTCATATTGTTACGCGAAACGATTGCTTTTCAATATCAACAGCTGTGTAAAATTAGCCGTAGCTGCGCCGTTCAGAAAACCATTCTGGAAAGACCTTCTGGGGGGGGGGGGTGGCAATTTGACCGCCCACCGGAGCCCGCGTTAATATCAGTGGCATACCCGAGGGGGCCATAAAGAGTCAACAAACCAGATGATGATCGACGTAGACAAATATCCGGTGTCGAGAACGCGTCAGGCAACATCGACATTTCCCACCGGGACCTGTCCCGCAAACCAGGGAAAGGCGAACGATTGATGTCTGTTTCATGAACTTCACCATGTACCAACCGTGCAACGCAGTGAAGGAGCTGAGGAAACCCCGCCGTTTTCCCAAGCCCCAACGTGACTGTTCATGTGACCACCAACGTGTTTATCTCCAACAACGTGATGCACGAGTATGAGTCTATCCCCTCTTAAGCTTGGCAAATCATAAAGAATAGCAAAGTCTTCGGAAAATGGTCAAATACACGATAGCTCAACATTCTTGTGAGACGGAGGATTCCAACGCATAATGTCTTGTCCCTGTGGGATATGATGAAGCTGGTGGACCCGAACCACCCGTGGCCCCGGCAGCAGCAGCGGGAACAGATGCAAACGGATTGCGAAGAATAAACCAGGGAAAGAGGAGGTAGGGAATCAACATAGCAGGGTATTAGTAACGTTAGAGTACGCCATACACCGCCATTGCCGGCGACATTTCGGCTCTCCGTGACCTCTGCTCGGGTATACCTGACGCCGCCATTGCCGGCGACATTTCGGCTCTCCGTGACCTCTGCTCGGGTACACCTGACGCCGCCATTGCCGGCGACATTTCGGCTCTCCGTGACCTCTGCTCGGGTATACCTGACGCCGCCATTGCTCGCTGGCCCCACGCCACCCCGGCTTCACTGGGCTGACCTGGCATGCCTTGTTCGCACATGCCCTGCCTTGTTCACAGCTGACCCCGCGCGCCTGCAGGCGTCCTCACCATGCCCAGCTTTCTCGCGTGCATGACGGGTACTCGGTGCTTGTATACATGCCGTCATGATTTTTCTGAGGTGCCTACTTTTGCATGTGATAGCTGCATTTGCCATCGGCTATTTATGCAATGCCAGCTTTGAAAGTGTGTGCATGTGCTTTGTGCATATTTTTGTTCGTCTTATGACTGCTGTATGACAACCGATTTCGTACTTGGCACGTGAGGTTGAACTTGGAAAAGCTGATCAGTAATATTCAGTCACGTGCTTAGGCATCATTGAAATATTTTCATTGCTATGCCTTAGATTCTTTTGGGCTATGCTTACATAGCTGTGACATATTGTCAAGACATGTGCCTGCCTACACTCTGATGATTGTGTCCAGTATATCATCATATATATATATAATATATATATATATATATATATATATATATATATATATATATATATATATACATTTATCGGGTGTAGGCACCGCGTAACATTTTACATGCGACAGGTATAATTATACCTTTTATAGTTGGTAGCGCGGTTTTACAAAGCAACGACTTCAGGGATTCCTGTACGTCAGATGGTACCAAGCCCTGCAATACTTGCAACAATTTGTAGGAGCAGATCTATCAGATTAGTAATTTTTACTCTGTGTCCTGGAAAGACGGCTTTCAGTAGACTGAAGACCGCAGTATTTGTATTTATTTATTTTATTAGGCGGCAGCATCACCGTAGGCAGCGCCACCACCGTAGGTGGCATCATCTACAAATCAGCGCAATCCGTGGCGAGCTACGTTGGCGGGCCGAGCGCACGAGCCGTTGCTGGACTGAGGGCACTAGCACAACGGGATCATTTCATTAATTTGGCCGTCAGATAAATCATGCGCTGAAGTGATAATCCAGAGTGAAATCATGCGTGTAAAACAAAATAGCAACACATGATTTACCAAGTGCAACTTAAGGAACCGTGACTGATGGAATACTGGCTCTTAAATTCGGGGCAAACTGTGAAGGGAATCCTTTATCTGGCGCGCGGCGGAAGCGGCGAAGTGGGCGCAAGGAGCGAGGAGCAGCGGAAGGAGAAACGTTTTTGGCGGGAGCAGCGTCGGGGAGGGAAAAACGGGGAGGGGGTGCGAGGGGTGAGATCCGCTAGCCTCTTCTTACAAGCTATTTCGGCACATGCGCTCAGGATGGCGGAACCTGGGAATTTGGACTTGAGAATCTTTCCGGAGTTTAGTAGCCAGGGTTCCGTTATGGAGTGGCTCGATGAAGTGGAACTAGTGTGCAGACTGAAAGGAGTGAGCGACCTGGAAAACGTGATTCCCCTCCGGCTCAGCATTCAGCGTGTACCAGCAACCTTCCGATGAGGATAAGCAGAAGCCGAATAGTCTCAGTCAAGAAGTCTCAGAGAGGGCAAAGTCGTCGACGTCTTCCTTGCAGACTTGCGCAGGCTGGCCAATCTGTTTGGCGGTTTGTCTGGGGCGGGGATGATCTGCGCTTTCGTAGCTGGCTTGCCAAAGACCGTGCGGCACGCGCTGAGGGCCAGCACGCGCGTGGAGGCCCTGGGCCTGACTGAGGTGCTGGGCCGGGCACGCGCCCTGGTCGCGGAGGAGTCGGCAGCGGCGGCGGCCGCCGCTGCGGCTACGGCGGGCGCAGCAGCGGCACCGAGCAATGGGGTCGGCTTCTCACGCCAAGGAGCGCGCGGCGGCGGCGGCCGCGCCCAGCAGCCCGTATCCTGCTTCCGCTGCGGCGAGCGCGGCCATCTGGCTCGCTGGTGTCATCGCGACATCGTCTGCTTCAGGTGTAGACAAGAAGGTCACGTAGCGGCCCGCTGCATAAGATGAGCATGGCCATCCAGTGAGGAGTCTCGAAAGTCAGCCTCGAGACGGACACCCGGACTGTGTGTCACTGGATAACGGATCAGCTCAGCAGCAAGGCACGCGTGCGCGCAAAAGCTGCGTCGTACATGCTTATCAGACAAAGACTAGGCACGCTAAAAGCCCTGGCGGAGCAATATGACCTACAAGTGAGCGTACAGGCCGTCCCGTCTGCAACCAACAAAGCGGACGCACTCACGAAAGTACCGGCAAAGTGGCTGAAGGTGCACGCGCCGTCAGGCGCCAAAGGTCCCTCGGTCGCAGGCGCTGCCGCCGAAGCCGGCAGTGGCAAGCGCGGAGGAAGTGTCGGCCAGCGGCGGAGGTGACGACGCCGGCTCCGGTGTTGACGCTGCCGCGGCCGCTACGGGAACCGCAGGTGGCGCTACCTGCGCTCCGGCGACCGCCGCTACGGGCGACGACGGGTCAACCTGGGTCAGCAGCGAGAAGATTTGCGAAGTTCACGAGGCCGCTGGGCACCCGGGTGTGCGGCGCACTCTGTACTTTTGTCGCCGAGCCAGACTGAGTGCGACGAATCGAGCGGTACGCGATCTAGTGCGGGTCTGTCAGCAGTGTCAATCCGTCGACCCCGCCTCCGTGCGGTGGGAGCGGGGCAAGCTGGCAGTGAGTGACAACTGGCGGCGACTTAGTATGGATATAACTCGAGTCGGCGCCGCGCAACATCATACGATCGCCGGTTGCGGACCGTCAAGGTTCGCTGTGTGGCGACGTCTGAGGAGGCAGGACAGCGCCAGCGTCATCGAACAGCTGGAGCAAGTGTTCCGTGAGAGAGGAGCACCGACGGAACTGTTGACCGATAACGCGACAGTTTTCCGCAGTCACGCTTTTGTAAACTTCGCGGAGCGTGATGCGGTTCCGAAGTGCGTATCAGCCATCCGGGAACGGCGTAGTGGAGCGCTGTCACCGTACGGTGAAGCGGAGCACCAGCTGCCCCGTGCTGGACGCCGTGTACTGGTACAACGTCACGCCTAAGGACGACGTGAGCACCGGTACGGCGCCGGCGAACGCTCTGTACGCGTATGAGGTGAGAATCCGCGGTATTGACAAGAACTAGCACGATCCCGGGACTGTGACATGTCGATTCAGTGCCGCCGATCAGGTGTGGATTCGCGACCCAAGTCGCAGATGCGACCCCCTAGCGTGACTGGAACCGTGACCCGCGTGGTATCGCCTCAAACTGTAGAAGTAGACGGGGTGCCGCGTCACGTGCGTGACTTGCGAGCAGGCGATGCCCCGACGCGTGTAACGCCAGCTGAGGAGACCGGACCGAGTACTCAGGTAGGCGATGAAGACGCCGACGACTGCGGCTGCTGGCTGGTACGGCGGGGAGGCGACGGCCAAGTCGAAGCGCCGCCGGCTGCGGCGGACAGAGCAATCCGCGACGAGACGCATGAGGAGGTAGCGGGCGGTCCGCCCGAGGAAGAAGAGGGGATCTATAGGGGAGAGGAAAGAGAGGGCACTCCCGCCGGAGAGCCCAGGAGGAATTATCGGCTGGTCAGACCACGCGCCTGCGACTTGTGCGACGAGCGTTGATCCACTCTGCGGCGTTGGCGCAGGATCTGGGGGGAGTGTGAGCTGCTGATTGAGTTTGTGATCGGGTATCAGGGGGGGGGGAGTGTGAAGGGAAACCTTCATCTGGTGCGCAGCGGAAGCGGCGAAGTGGGCACAAGGGGCGAGGAACAGCGGAAGGAGAAACTTTTTGGCGAGACCAGCGTCGGGGAGGGAAAAACGGCGAGGGGGTGCGTAGCTTGGAGAGCAGGGTACCGAGCTGTGTACGCTGTTCAAGACCAGCGGGAGTGACATGTTGCGTGGCTCAAATACATAGCATTTTTGGGGTCCGCTAGCTGCTTCTTACACAAACGTGATGCACAACGTTAGGAAAATATGTGCATAGCTTCCCCGCACTGGAGATCACTGGTTACAAAAGTATTTCCTAACTACGGGACCACAAAGTTGTTTTGCTGATCAACGGAGTGACTAAATGCGGGTAGATTTACGTGTTTAGCAGCTGCACTGATGAAGACGGTCCAAATTTCTCTCATCCGGGACGACAAAATCACAATTTATCGAAAAATCTTCACTGAACTAGTTACAAGGAAGGTGACAGATTTAATGAGATTGAAGCAACCATCATAAAAGATGCGATCAACTTGCTTATGATCATCAGTGTACTTTTAAGTGGCAGTGGCTGATAAGGAGTGGCAAATACCGCTCTAGATAAGAAGCTGTCATATTTGGTAACTGTGCGTGTCAGTACGTCATTTTTTCATTGCATCGTGGAACGTTTGAGTGACGTTGACGTGCTGTCAAACGAGCCATGCAAAATTACCACTCGTAGGATCTTGAACTCGTTGATAGATGACAGCACTGGCACATTTTTCAGTTTCCACGCAACTTGATATTATGTTCTCCAAGTGAAGTTTGGGGAGATGCAGTTGCGGCACTGTTGCGAGTTGGGAGAATGTCCTGCCCTATGAAGCTCAAATTTTTGGGAACACTTCAAAAGAATCCCGAAAACATTGTGCAACTTGATGCTGAAGCCTACAAAGCATAGCTAAGTAGTCGAAAAATACAAGCACATCCTAAGCGCGACAAGCCGGTTCGGGCCGCGCCGCTGAAGCTTTACAATTTTTGGACAGTGACGCTCGCACGGCCTGCGGCACCGTTCGTATTAATCGTTCTTCACAGAGTTCAGAAATAACGCATAGAGTCAACCAAATTAAAAAAGCCAGCATACATAGACTGAATGGCTGTTACCATGCCCTTGCAAGCGGCTTTCAAAGATCCGCACAAAATAAACTAATAAGGCATTCCAAACCATGGCAGCGGAGTGGATCAGGGCGTCCGAAGCATTCCATCCCTCAGAAAATAGTGGGCCTTCAGAACACTGGAAGGTTATGTCGCCTTGACATAGGAACCACTGCAATTATCATATGCGTTTTTTTATCCGTTGATGCATTTTGATCACAAACATTGATGACGCTGGACACATCTTAGGTACAAAAACACTACGGTCGCTCCGTAGTAAAACAGTTCTAGACGTGACACATACAATCGACAAATGTACGCACACTGGAAAATCCTCATGTAGGTATGTGTTGGCATATAGACTGATGCGATCATTACTGCATTAAAACAATGCCCCTGATATCAGCAAATGACGATTCTTCATGACCAGTCTTGTATCATCATCAGTAGCCTTGAGAGTGCCTGTAAAGCTCCAATGACGACGGAATGAAATGAAATGCAGAAGTTATTGGTTCGGACAGGTGATATTTAAGCCGACCCGTAGGCCAGAGATGTTTGTCACGTACTCTCAAGAAGTCTGATATGTCACAAACATTTCTACGTTTCTCTCATACCACCTTTGCATATCACTCTCGGCACGTCTGGTGTGATTGAATACGGTGTTACCAAGCTTGATTGGTAACAGTCCAGAGGATTGATAAGTTGCGTCAGAAAAGGCCTAGTGGGATATTCGTCCCTCAAACCTTTGTTTACGAAGTCAGTGGCGTAAGCAATGTGTACAACTTGTGCTCAAACTATGTCAAATTGATTACTTGCCATTTGACGCCATTCTCGCAGCCGTACCTAGTAAAAGTCCAGATAGGACGTTATTACCAAATTTGTTTGCGATTGTTAGGTTTATGCCTTACCTCACGCTGGCGCACGATAGACTCGGACCTACTGTGCCTAACCCTGCTCTATGCACGTTCTTCAGTGTGTTTCGATGCCACTGTGCCTGTCTTCCCATCTTACCATGTATACTGTGTTTTGGCAGCTGCTGAGGTACGTGATCCAGTGCGCCACCCAGCCGTATCCCTGCCGGCCAGGGACCGACTTTGACTTGGCCTCGGTCGAGACACTGGCCTACTGGGCCCGCAGCGGCTGCCGCCTGGACACCGCTTTGCTCGCCGGTTTGATGTCCGCCCTGCCTCGTACCAGACTAAAAGAGACGGCTAGGGTAGGCAATAATTCGTTTGTGCCACGTTGGTGGAAACACGTATTATTTCTTTGTTCAAACGGAGAGAAATCTTTAAGCTTGAGCCTGAAATTTATCGTACCCTCGGCTTCTGAAAGCTTGGAACAGCCTTTTTAAGTTGAGCTACAGCCTTAAATGAGTGTGTTTTTGTGGGTTTTTTTCCTCGGCGTGACAAGAATATGAAACAG
This sequence comes from Pollicipes pollicipes, assembly GCF_011947565.3. Classification (NCBI taxonomy): domain Eukaryota; kingdom Metazoa; phylum Arthropoda; class Thecostraca; order Pollicipedomorpha; family Pollicipedidae; genus Pollicipes; species Pollicipes pollicipes. The sequence continues at coordinate 11,919,725 of NW_023596461.1, read as the reverse complement.
CTGGAACTTGGTTTCTACGAACAGTTTTGTGATCCTGTTTTTCCGCGACTCCGATGCATCTTCCTTCCAGCATGCCCCCGCTACCTTTTGCCCAGCATGTGCGCAATGGCCTTAATCTTAATGTGAGCCCAACTCGGAACCCAATATATTGCTTCTGCCTATCCAGGCAACTGAGACTGCCAGTTTAAACCTGTGTGTACACCTTGCTGGGGCGCAGCAAAAGGCGCCGACCGGGCAGTACATGTCGCGCCAGGCTTCGAGCATGCCAAAGTATGGTGAAGAGTAACATAATTGATGGGAAGGGGCTCGAAGCGCACACGTGGTTTTCCATACGGGGACACGGTCTCGAGGGTGCACGCATGTCGGAAATCATCCCCAGTGTTGTCTGCCACTGGTTAGCTTTCTGTCATGTGCTCAGCTGCCCTGGCACTCAAGATCGCTCACCGTTATTTTCTCGCCATCGTAGATAGCAAATCAAGCCTAGATCAAACTTAACACGCTTCCGGTTGGACGTTTGGATACTCTTCGATCGGGTGGGGTATCAGTTTGACCTCCCGTGAGATTTCATGAACTAAAAAACCTAAAGACACAAAATTCACAGGGTGTCTTGGCCTGTATATGAAACCACTAATGTCATACTTTAAAGCTTCTGTGTCAAATAGGGTCAAACGAGGTCAAACCCCAGATTGGTTTCCAAAGTGCCCTCAGAACCTCGACACCTGTTCTAAGAAAAAAGTCGCATGCTCAGTAAAGGTCAGTGACCTTGTTTTACCTTTCGAATATTGTGGGGACCAAAATCACGCAAGAGTGTCTTGAGCTTTGCATTTGACTAAGCGATGAAGGTTACGCTAGGCAGTATGTTCCTGCTAACAAAGCGTTGACACGAGTCATTTTAGGTCAGTGCCCTTACTGACCTACAGGAAATCCACCGAAGGTGTAAGGCGGCTACTGTTATCAATAAACTTGAAATGTGCACCAGATCAATATAATTTGTTCATTTCATTGTCGCATTGGCTAAGGAAGTATTTTAAAGATTTGTGACTTTGTCTACCTCTTGGGTGTTGCATTAGATTCAAAACTTTCCTAGAAATTGATTTCCCTGAGTTCATGGCCTGAGTCTCATCTACCGTAGATCAGCTATCATACTAGGTATTTTTTAATTGATGATGCCAAACGATCCGCTGTTCATCTGTCTGCAGCCATGCAAAATTAGACCCAACTACACCGCGCTGTTCGGAAACCATTCCGGAAAGACCTTCGAGGGAGGGAAAATTTGATGCCCAGCCTGAGCGCATGTTATGCTTAAATATGAGGCCGCTTCGAGTCCCAAGGGTGGGAAAAGACTGCTTTTGTGACTAGACTGTCCCATTTTCTAGGGCCGATGTGCCTGCATTCTTCGCAGGAACATTCATCCTGGCCTTAGTTGAAATATATTTTATACATGAATGTTTCGGTTATGTGCATGATATTGCAAGGTGCGCTGTTCCAAGAGGCCTTCGGTGATACGTCGATTACTGATGACGCTATTGTGCATGGACGTCATTGCCATCTCATATCATGTGGTATCGCGTTACCCTGATGGCGGAAATTACGTCCGCAGAAATTTAGTCGGCGACAAAGAATACGTTTTTACAACCCTTGCCTACATGGGTATGTAAAAATGGGTCTGGGGAGCCAATCGAATTGTGCGTATTCCTTCAGACCTGTGTATATGAATTTGATCATACTCTGGTCGCTTTTGACGATTTGTGCGACGTCATAGTGTCAACATGTTGTCTGGTATATTGTGTGCATTGTGTACTTCTCAGCTACGTTTGTTCCCACATCGTTGCCAACCTGCGAGTCATTTGCTTCTAGTATTTATGAATGTCCCGTTTGGTCAAATTCCTAGTTTCTGGTCTCCCTGAATATGAATCGGTACAGTCTTCACAGCTCATTTGTACTCCGCTATGTTTCGTGCCCGCTACTGATTTTACACCACGTCGCTCGATCATCTCCGAAGGTTGTGTGCAACGCCGTCATTGCTTTCGTCGGTATTTTATGTGAGCCTGCGCGCGGCGGGCCAAGCAAACGTCACAGTTGCCCCTCGCCCTTATCGCCTACGACGGCTGTGCGGTTTAAGTTTTTGTGTCGACTCGGTGCTGGTGTTGTTTGCAGGACTGGATAGCACATAGTCGCATCTGCTCCGGACTTCAGCGGGCACAAAAGCCACCTATCTACAACTTGCTGCTGGAGGGTTACCGGTTCGGATACATGGCTGAAGGTGAGTAGGCTGCCGAATAAATGTTCCGCGCTTATTTGGAGTATATTACGCAGACATCTCACCGGCATGCCAAATATCAGCAGAGTGCTGGCACATTTTTTGGCTGCATTGAGCCTACTTTATGTACACCACGAAACTGCAATGTCCAGTTGGCTATTGATGATGTCTTCAAGTCAGATTTTGGAATATCTTCTCCAAGTCGTATTCATTGCCATGTCATAATTTTACACATTTATATATTAAACAAACTGGATTTTGCACTACATATTGCAGCTCACGCCCCTAGTGGTGAAAAATATACGCAAGCTGTCCACAAATCACAGCAACTCGCGATATATCTTGCACTCATTGTTGTGTAGATCGCCTTTTGTGTCTGCCTCTAACAGAAGTGTATGAATCATTAAAGAGGAGTTGCAGCTGCATCCGCATCCCAAGCCTATCAATTTTCAGGATGTGGGACGCTTCTTCACCCGGTTGGACGGGGATCGGTACGAGCCGATTGCCCCGCCGGCCATTCTTTTCACAGCGCTGCGGCGTGAACGCCAGACCAAAACGAGCTTTGTCCAGTCACCGATAGATGGTAGCGACAGCTACATGGAGGACGACGTCGAGGATGAACAGGAGGAATGGAGATCGGCATCTCCCTCAGTGTGGACCGGCGTTTGGCCAAAGATCCTCCCCGAGGACATAGACGATGAGGAGGACACTGATGGTGATGCCGTGACCGCTGACGGTGGCCCAGTGAAACAATGAGGGCCACGTTGTGGGTCTGAAGAAAAGTACACGGGTGTTCTGAGTACCTCATCTGTCCTCAGTTACTCTGTTTGGCTGTACATATGTGTATATTCATGTGCAGGTGTTTTGTATGCAGCGAACCAGTGGCATTTGTCTGTGATCGCTCGCGTTGTATTGACGTAGGCGATCATAGGCACTCAGTGCTTGCAGGCTTACTGTGATGACAATTTTTTCCTAGTGCGTATATTTTTCTTTGAAAATTTTCCGTGCCATCGCTTGCGTTTCTGATGCTAACTGTATAAATATGTGCTTTTACCACCTATGCATTCGTAAGAATCATATCAGTGACATGCGAAAAGTGTTTTCATACTTGCAATGCAGTTTTGCCTGTGGAAAACCTCACCAGTGATATTTAGTCATTTGTTCAGGCATTGAAATGTGTTGATTGTTATGTCTTAGGTCGTCATGGCCTATTGCTTACATAGCTGCAATGTGTTCTCAAGTTTTTTGCCTTCAGCTACGCCGATAACTGTATCCTGTTTCTCAACATTTATCGTTGGTAGGTACCTCCTGCGGTTCATAACGCAGTTTCACAAAGGAGCGACGTCAATTTGTGTGTGCGTCATATGGAACGAAACCGTGCAATATTTGTAGCAATGTGTATATGCATGCACAATATGCCACTAAACGAATGCCATTTTTCCTTTGGATGAATACAAGGCGACCCTCGATACACTAAAGACCCACTTTTTGTCGGCAATGAGAGAGCACGGACATTGCCCATGAACCATGATGAGGCGCTTCAGCATGGATTGCTTTCCATTATTTTTACATGAATTTCTGAGAGATTACGTCGGGCTTCGGTGATTTTCAAAAAGTAGAAGTCATCCTGCATGGCTATAACGTTTGCACGCATGGAACCTCACAACTCGAAGTACGAGCGGCAGGGTATAGTAACGTCAGAGAACACTAGACGCCGTCCTTGCCGGAGACAGTTCGGCTCTCCGTGGCCTACTGCTCGAGTATACCTGACGCCGCCACTGCTCGTTGCCCCCGTGCGACCCCGGCGTGACTAGTCTGACCCGGCATGCCTGGTAAGCGCAACCTGTTGGATGGCGCTGGAGGTTGTTGCCAGCGGTACCAGGTGCCGGATAACGACCGTGCTGGTGGCTAGTCGGCTGTCTCCAACCCGTCGCACAGCTGACCCGTGAGCCTGCAGCCGTCCTCACCGTCTCTAGCCCTCACGCGTTCCTGACAACGCCTCTACCGGTGGCAGGTCGTTTGGCGGCGGCCCACAGCCGGCCACACACTGCGCGCCGGCCGCTCGGGCTGTAATCGGCCCGGATGGGTTCCGCTGTGCGCGCAGACCAGCTCCGTAAACCGCCGCTCTCTGTCACCGTTGGGCTGCCGGTGCACCAAGGGCTGTCGACAGATCGTGTACGTATAGTAAAGGACATTTTGTGGGTGGTGCAGCGTTCCACTGAAGATGTAAGTGAAAGTTTAACGTAATATCTCACTACTATTTTGTTGCCAAATTGACATGTAGGTATTCTGTTTAGCTCTTGTTAACGCTTTCGAAAACAAAGTCGGCTTATTTGGTTTCCAGTTATGCCAGGGTCATTAGTTACGCGACATGTTCAAATGTTTAATTATGACTTTCATGTCTATGTCTGATGTACTATGACACACTGACTTCCTGTTATCAGCTTTTCGTGCAGTGTTTGTTGAACAGATTGCAATCTCCATGTTTTCAATTCCATGTTTTGAATGATTTCACCCAGTGTCACTCACCGCCACTACCAACCACTTATTTGAACCCCACCAATGACGGGTTAACATATTCCGTTCGAATGCCCTTTGCTCGGGTGGGCAGGTCAGGCTGGTCACCCTGAGATCTCGGAAAGCAAGAAAGCTGAAGGAACTGAATTCAAACGGTATTTTGAGCTGTGTGAACTCATATGTGTAAAGATTTAAGGCTCTTAGATCATGGCGATCTGGTCAAACAGGAACAAGAATGCCTGGTTTCACATCGGTGCCTGAAGTGCTCTCCCCTCCCCTACGCCCACCTATTTCCATGAGACAAAACTGTCTCATGGAAACACTGAATCTAGATGATGCCGGTGCTAAGCAAATGTTATCTGGTGCACATTTACATTTAACGACATTTTTCGACCCTTGTATGCTACTTGTGACCAAACTTTTCAAGACTTTTTAATTTTTGCACTTTAAGGTGCATTAAGGATTATGCTAGGCGGTATGCTCATAAAAACAAAATGCTCCCCTGTGATTTCTAGGTACGCAGTCTTTCCTGAACTTCAATGAACTTAAAAACCGTATGGAAGGTGCATAATGCGGTTCCTACTCTCAAGAACTTAAAAACAGCACAAGATACCATGCCACACATTAAGTTGCGGCAACAAACAGATTATTTCTTAACTTCGTCAAACATTTGCCCTTGACCTTTAGCTATTGGAATTCATCAGTTCTTATGTTGCCTAAGAAATCATCTCCGGGATGTATGGCTTTGTTTATCGCCCTCCTGCTAAATCAGATGGAACGATTCCTTTAATACTGTCGTCACTGAACCCATGGCCTGATTTCCATTAGCGGCAGGACAGCACCCTTACATGGTACAGCTAAATCGCTGACACTGAAAAACCCGCTAAACATTTGTCTACTGTAACGGATACTTGGGAGCGGCTGCGCCGCGCTGTGCACGAATCATTCCGTAAAATATTGGGGGGGGGGGCGAGGAGGGGGTAAAATACACCCACACCCAAGCACATGTTAACCTGCACCCGGGTAGCCCGTCACATACCACATGTTCGGAGTGGGTCAATTTCACCGCCTGAGACATAAAAAAGAACAAAGGCTACAAGAACCAACTTCACAAGATACGGTTGCTTGTATGCAAATTAAACTTTGTCACACTTTCAGGCCCCTAGTCCATACCTTCGGGTTAAACAAGATCAAACAACGCTTATCTCCCGATCGGTGTTAAAGGTACAACCACAACTCCTTATTCAAGCGTCTTAAACATAAATACCTGCTCTGAGCAAAACGAAGCTGGCATTCGTTTTAGATCTGGGGCCTTGCTTAACCTTTCGATGGTCATGGTGACCGAATACAACATTGCTTAGTTTCTGTAATCTTAAGAAACGTCAAACAGAACGATAGGTAGCATGCTGATGAAAAAAATGTTGGTCCTTGTCATTTTGTCACTTTCGGTCAATGACATTCTCTGAACTTTACGAACTTCACTGAAGATCCTTTTACAATCCCTGTTATTAAAACCTTCGACGTGAGCACCACAGATTACCTCACAAAGTACGCTCTATCTTAAAAGACAGGTTCATTTTCCCCTTCGATTGACCTTCATACCTCACCAAGGTGAAATGAAGTAATTCGGAACTAATTCGTAAAACACGCCGTTGTGGCATGATATTGAACGAGTCCTCAGAGGTTGCGTTCGCTGATAGTCACGGGCTAAATTTGACGGGCCATGATCTAGGTAAGCGGCCTTAAAGAGATGCTTCACACTTGAAGCAATCATCACACATGATGAAATCACGTCACTTACAACCACTGGCATACTTTTTGTATGATAAAGATTGTTCCAGACGGGACAATTATTTCTTATGTAAATATGCTTTTCACTGCGCAATCGTTTGGTTACGTCACGATTTATTACACAACATTGATTGAGCGCCGATTGACGGCCATTATGCCTAGAAACACGCTCACAAGCGCCCGATATAAGCGCCTCGACAACTATATTTGTTTTGGCCTTGATTGCCATATGGCTTATAGACCAAATACAATTTGAATGACGCTCTTACCACGTCGTGAATGAGACGGTGGCTTGGAAATACTGAGTTTGATTTCAAATAAAATGACTCTTTCCGGACCCCAGGGTATTGCGGTACGGTAAGCTTCCGCCGTTAAATTCAGCCTTTGCCCTGACTTTGCGCGATCGGAGCATGAAGGTCAGTGCTAAGCCAACATACACCACTTAGCGTGAGTTCTGATTTCAGAAATCCATCGATTGAAAAGCTTTACATAAAATCTTAGAAGTGTTAAACAACGTAAACCTAAGTTCTATACCAAATGATCCGCTATTTAATTGCCAACTGCAATGCAAAATTTGGCGTTGCAGTGTAGCGGTAAGCTTTCCGAATCTTGTCTCGGAAGCCATCAGCAACTCCTATTTTTTACACTTTTTGATTTTTTTGAAACTTTGAGAACTCCTTTCAAAAAACTTTGAAAAGTGCTTTTCAGCGTTATAAATATTTGGAAAACCAATTCGTTCAAAATGTCTGCAAACTCCAACAAAGGCTTGCACCGAAATGCATCTGCTTTGACAACGAGATTTTGGTTTGTCAGGAATGTGCTTGTTAACAGTTCGTGACAACCAGATATGTTCTAAAAAAAACATTTTGTTGTCTATTTCCCTTACTTGTCAGCAAGTAACGTCAGCTCATATTTTTATGTATACTCAGAATGAAAGCAAAAAACTGTTGACATTTAGTTGATTCAGACTTGCCTTCCTCCAAAGCAATGACATCCCATTTGTAGTTAATAAGAACTACCGGCTTTCCACGATGCTTAGAACAGACACTAAGTCACAGAAAAGAATCTTAGCAAGAGTTAATGGGTAATGGACCACGAATGACTAGCGCGTGTGCTAATCTTGTTGCTGACCGAATACTAACTGCTACGGTACAGTACGAAGGTAAAACCAAACATTACAGAATCGAGAGGACTAAACAGCCTCCGCGCTCGCCCGCGCCACCCAAGCGGCCGCCGCCGCCGCCGTCAGCGCCGCCAATTTTGATTTGTCAAAAGACTTGGATTTTGGTTTGTCAGGAATGTGCATGTTGAAAGTTTGTGATAACCAGATATGTTCAAAAAAGTCCACTTTGGTGTCTATCTCCCTCACTTGTCAGCAAGTAACGTCAGCACATATTTTTATGTATACTCAGAATGAAAGCAAAGAACGGTTGTCATTCAGTTGAGTCAGACTTGCCTCCGTCCAAAGGAATGACACCAGCGCCGGCAACAATGCACCTCGTGCTGCACAGCTCGTGCGGCTCTCGTGACTACGCGCCGGGCACCTCCTCCCCGCGCGGCCGCACAAAACTGAAACATGCATTAGCTTCTAGTAAGGCCACTCGCGATTTTCAAAGCTGCCAACTTTTGAAGTTAGCTGTTCTTGATCAAAATCCGAACCGTATTATTTCAAAAACGTGTCAAACATTTGCCGGGCGGCTTAAAATGTAAAGCGGGTAGCGTGACAACCCATTAGGTACCTAGACCACGATGAGTGGTGTACGATATACATGATGGCATTAGTAACGCGTTTAGGAAACTGCAACATGTACCAATTAGACAAGATAGCTGATGTATCGTTATTTGGCCAAGTATTCCCTCTTTCCTCATTGGCATTCCAAGGATGAAAGGAGTATTGTGAGGTGAAACGGGGAGGCTCATGTCAGCATTAGTTGCATCGGTCATTCCGAAAGTATATAATAAGTGACACCCCTGGCTGCACCCTTGTCCTAACTTAATAAATTGCGACTCTCACTGATGTTACAGCGCGCACGAGCATTTGCATCCGGTTCGGCCACACAGCACTGATTTCAAATCCCCGCTTCTCATTGGGAGGTTTAAACGGCCTCGGCCGTGACGTGCCGCAGTTCTCGAACCGTTAACCGCCGCATTTGACTTCCGTTTCTATTCCGGCGCTCCGACCCGTGTATGTTTTATCCGTGCAAGGCTGAATCTGCTGAGCTTGGAATCTACTCTCGATATTTGAAACGGCGCACGTGGTTGTTGAATGCTGCTGATGGATGCTGCGGAGTTTTCGAATGAGAAGAAAGTGATGCATTGGCTCAGTGGAGAGCAGAATGCTGAGACATCCCTGCTTTTCCTGCCAACGGAAATTTTGGAACATATCTTGTGTTTCCTGAGCGTAGAAGATCTTGCTTCTGTGTCACAAGTGTGCAAGAGGCTTAATGATGTCCATACTTCAGAGAAAGTATGGAAGTTTGGATTTAAGTCCAGGTGAGTTCCTGCTCTTAAAATGTCAGATTGCTGAAGAGGTGTTTTTTGCTGCTAGCTGTAATCCAGTCTTACTACAGCTGGCATGTAAAAATTATTGCGAGATGGGATGTGATCAGACCAATTTTGTAAATGTACATATATTTTAGATGTCTGTATGCACCCATGGATGCATATTTCTGACTTCAGACAGTGCCAACTACTGTAGCAATTCAGCCAGCGGTTGCAAATAGCGTACCCTCATTACATTCAGCTGACTGGCTGTGTGATGCATCTGCTGACAAATGTATGTCAACTTTCATGCCCTTTTTGTACTTCTGCTGTACACTGATTTCTAAGTTGTTTCTGGAGATTGTTTGACCATTTTAGAAGAAATTGAATGCTTGTCCATACACCAATCAAAGTGGCCTAAAGTTTGATGTATAATATGTTATTCTTCACATGGCTTATCAATACCTATAGTTTTGGATTGGGATGATGATTTCCTGAAAGCAGATGATGATATCAGGGAGAAGTATGTTTTGCACTTACCCTCTGTAAAGCTCACATAAAACATGAAGTTTAGATGTACAACATATTGTTATTAGGCACTGCATACCTTGAATTTGGTGTATGGAAATGCAGTGCAGCTGATAAGTATGTGGTTAAGTCCATTTATCAAATTACAAAGGGGGGCAGACAGCTGATCAAAGCTTTCCTTGCAAATCATCCTCATGAACCTCATTTGGAACATCTTTGGTTGAATTTTACATGGCATTGTCATGCTATTCTGCTTAGATGGGAAGGGTTTCATGATAACTTTTCATTGCAGATGCATTTTGTGCTAAATTGTCTCAGTAAGCAAGACCTGAACTATATGCAACCAATGCCAGTAACAGAGATGACATTTTGAACAAAAGATAAAGAGTGTTGGTAATGACTTTGGTAAATGACGGTCCACCTAAAAAAATTGTTAGTGTCTTGCCACTGCTACTGTGTTTTAAAAGGCTCTTATCCTGTCTTTTCCATTCAACCATATGCAGATAGTGCGAGGTGGTGATAGATGTCATTTGTTGCTCTGAAATTCTGACTAGGATATGAAGTGTTCTTCTAATTTATTGTAGTGCCAAACTATGCCCTGGGACATTTTATGCAAGTTAGTTTTAACAAGTTCAGAAACCAGTGCTGCAGGGGACAGAGCCTAGTGCCAGAAATTAGGCAGCTCTTTGCTAATTCAGTGATGGTGGTATAGCATCTTGTAACCCATATAGTGATATACTTTATGGTGGTAAATGCAAAGAACTGAGGGTCTTTAGGTCAATGGTTCATGGACAACCAACAGTTGTTATTTGATCTCCATTTTGTTGATACACAGCATTTTCCAGCAATCCTTTATTTTCATCTCTCAAATGGTGATTAGCATCTTAAAGAAACTTAGCATTGGTCTTGTATCAATAGCACACCACAAAAGAACTGATGCATGACACCAGTAGTGGACGGCTGTCCTACTAAAAGAAATTCAGCTGTATTTGGTATCATAATTAAAAGTGGTCAAAAGCAACCCATCTTTTTTACATTACCACCAAAAATTGGAGTTCCTATGCTTTAAACAACTGTTGATTTATGGGCATCTCCTTTATTCAGCCCTATTCAAGTGGAACCAAAGGTCTCAAGAAATATGACAATGTTGATCATGTTGTTACTAACCAGTTGCAGTGATGGTATGGCGAGGAAAATGTGGCGTGCATGGTGGTGTGCGTCACGTTTGATTCCATATGCGGACTTAATATGTCATTGATTGAATCGCGCTCGCTGTGCCCAATGTTTTGACCAAGACTATTTAGGCACGTCTTCCACCCAAGAGACCTTCCAACGCTCCCATTTGCCTCAGTCGTGACCCTGTGTTCTTGTTTCGCAGGTACCCGCGCTTGATGCAGCCCTCGTGCCGACCTGCCCTGCTGCGCGTGTTTGAGCGGTGCGGCCGCAGCTGGCGGCGTATTGCGAGGTTCCGCGCCTCGGCTGGCCACCACCTGCGCACGGCCCTAGCCAAGATGGCCGACAGATGCTACTCAGTCCACTGCCTGCCGGACCCCGCCATGGAAGATTTCCGCAAGCTGGTGCCCGTCCATGGTACCCTTTTTAATCGGGATGCCCTTCTGGAGGTCATCTATCCCTGTCAACACTGTCCGTAAGTTGGATCACACTGTCGGGGTGGTCTGGTGTCATGCAGTGTGCTCAGCTGTATGCAATTTGTCAACCATAAATTCTTAGTCACATAGGCACTGCACGTGTTATGTACTTCGTGTAATCCTTCACGTGCCCTTTGCCATGTGAATGCTGATGAAAGAGATCATCCAGAGTCTTAAGTATTCATTGTTCTAAATTTTTGGTCTTAAACTATGGAGCTTCTCATACTTCTGACAGTTGGGCCATATTGAGCAACGGTGGCCATTTCTCAAGGAGCGTGATGGTGTCTCTTGTCGCTCTGTCCCGCTTTCCCCTTAGTTTGGAATGACAATCTTATCCCTGACATTTTGTGGGACAGAACCAAGACTGGATCAATGGCTCACTCCAGTGTCACTACCCTGTCTTCCTCTAGGCTTACCTTATGTTGTCGTGATGGTATGGCGAGGCGTATCTTAAGGCGTATCTATGGCGTATCTTAACAGCTTGCCAGTATAGTACGTACCGGGCTGCTCGGTCCAGTACCTTGGTTAATTCCCCGCCACCACCTTCATGCTCTTTTCATATGCTCTGCTATCACCTAAGTAATCTGCAGACCGAACCAGACTATTCGCTCCAGAAATTTTACTCATTGACTTGTATGTAAGCCTCCGACATCACAACTGGTCTGCGCAGTGGACAGTTCGCTCGAGAAGATAATTCGCTCGAGAAGTTTTACTCATTGACTTATATATAAGCATCCGACATCACAACTGGTCTCCGGAGTGGACAGATGCTGTGTTAGGCGTATGTGTAATTCGAGCCTTCTTTGGCAGGGATGATGACCTGTCTCTGCGCTACTATGCGCGGATGCTGTTCCGCGAGATCCAGCGAGACGTCGTGCTGCTGCCCATGTTCCGGGAGTACATGCAGCGCCCAGCGCAGCATGTAAACGTGCCCGAAGCCTTTTATCTGATGAGCCTCTGGATGGTCCCGGAGCAAACCAACAACCGAGAGTCCAGTCTTAAGGCGTGAGTCTTTCATGTCCTTACCAGATGCTCGATCTCCATGCGGAAATTCAAGATTTGGCACGACCATGTTCTGCCAGCTCGACTGTGTTTCTAATGTATACGTAGCTCTTCCTGATGGGCACAAGTATGCAACTAATCTCACAGCCCTTTTCTGTGTTTATTTGTGCCGATGGTAGCTGACTGCAGGCTGTCTGTTACCTACGCTTATGGAATTTGTCATGTTGTGGCTCTGCACAGAAATGCCACACCGCGCTGTGTTTTTACTACAGATGCATCAACAGGGCTTGACGCATGGTGTGGCAAATAGCTGGGTCAAAATTTGCATATCAGTGTGATCGTGGTTTTCGCCAGAGGAACGGGATACAAGGCACTTATCTCACATATTGATAAAGTCTTTGCGTTGCAACATTCGTCTCCATGTTCCTCCCTGCCCCCCCCCCCCCCCCCGTGAACAAAGACGACCTTTCATGTGTACATGCGAGCGTTGACACGGCGTGGTTTTACAGCTGCTACATGAAGGTCGCCGGCCTGGTTTTGGACGAGGTTCGTCGGAAGCTCCCGGAGCACCCGGCCGCCGCCTGGGATACGTGCAAAAAGAACCCGTTCGGACCCACGCTGTGGACGGATGACCAGACACTGATGCTCTTGGACGTGCTGAACATCGTGCTATATGATCAGCTTGCCCTAATGAAGGATGAAGGGCCAGCGGACGCACCGGCTGCCGAGCTGAACACACTGGTGAGTGTACTGCAGTAAATATTTATCAGTGTTTCCGGGACGTTGAATTAGGTGAAATCACACACAGGACATGCGCAGGCTTCTCTTTCTGATCTATTTTCCCTGATGTTGTTTTCGGTGCGGGGCTATGAATTGCGAAGCATAATGTCAGCCATGCGTTTCCGCCGGTTTGTCGTAAGGTTCATTAGGCGGCTCCTGTCAGATGGCATAACACCGAACACGCTGTTGCGATGTCTGCACAGTCTAGAATCCAGAGTCTCCGTGAAAATTGTTGACTTTGACGGTTGACCATGGTAGTCATGATAAAATGCTCGTCAGTGTGGTCGTTACTAATAGGTGATGTTTGATTTGAGTAAGTGTGATATCCGTTTTATAATTTATTGCTGGCTCTGTGACTGAATGGTGTGATGGACTGTTTGCTCTCGTTGTGTGGAAGTTACTACTGTTGCCTGCAGCACGATGCACTAAATGGTTTACTATTTTCTTTTTCAGGTGCTCTACCTTCGTCGCCACCTCCACTGTGCCGGCTCCGGGACGCAGACTGTAATGGGGACGGTCTACTCCTCGGTCGCTGGCATGCTGGGTGTCAACCTCCACAACGTGCAGTTCCCGCATAGCTCGATGATCTGCTGGCACCGAACGTGAGCATGGTCGCAAGAGGCGTGGGGAATGGGTCTTCTGGCACCATCGACGCTATATAGACGGACTTTGGCTGCTCAAGTCATGTCTTTTTGGGTGTTACTGCTTTCACGGCGTGCATCTATTCACCAGTTTTTGTAGTCACTTGATGCCGAAGAAATTGATGCATGTTTCATGATAAATTCTGCATTTTGATACGTTTGTTTCTTTCAACAAAGGCATTTATTATTGAAATCAGCGTTGGTAAACGCATCACTTCTCTTTTCCTTAAAAGAGAGTTTCAAATTCACCGTTTTATTTGGTCCTACAAAATTCTCTTCGGAGCGATTGGTCACTGCGATACGGAGGAATTAATCCAAAGTAATGGCGTGGTGTTACGCATGATTTGTATGTAATGACGTTGGTCATTTCCTTAAAACTAAGTATTCATTTCCTAACTATAGCATCCAAATTGTGTCAAGCCAATCGCATTGATGCACGATGTGTTGTCGTTTTGTGCAAACGCAGCAATTGTGCACTGACTGTGTTTGTGTTGTTTAGTCTTGTCTAGTTTGCCTTTTTATAAATTTGGTTATGTGCCTGTTTCTTTGTGACTGAAGTTGTCTGTTACACAGTGATGTAATGCAATTTACATGACGCATTTATAAATGCATGCAGTTCATTGTGCACGATGTCTTGACGTGCTGCTCCTCACGCAGGGACAGTGAAGAGTACCTGTTCATCGACGTTGTCCGTCGCGGCATGCAGCTATCCAGAGAGCAGGTGTTGGAGGAGTTGAATGCTGTACATCCGGACATGGATCTTCAGATGCTGGAACCCTTCCCCAGAGCAGGGGTACGTGATGCACCGGATGTTGCAAATTCTAGGAGAACAGGACCTGTTATATGGGGTACGTGGATTTTTTTCTTGAAAAATCTGCCGTTTTGTTTAACGAGTAGTTCTATGCCTGCCTTTGGCAAAGGAACTTTGCAAAGAAAGCACCAGAGTCTCAGGTCCAGGGTGTTTTGTTCTTATATGAATCCGTAAATACCAGCAGCCCCGCTACAACTTGTGATAAGTCCTGCTGTGTGTACACTCTTCAGTGTGCTGTGCTGTGGTGCCATTACGATGTCCCTCTTTGTCTTAAGTGATGCATTGTTTTTGACAGCTGCTGGGCCGCCTGATCAATGGCGCCACCCATCCGGATGCTCGCCGGCCAGAGAATGGCTTCGACCTGGTCTCGTTTGAGACGCTGGCCTGCTGGGCCCGCGGCGACTGTCGCCTGGACATGGCTGCGCTCGACGACCTGATGTCCGCCCTGGCTCGTACCAGACCCATGTACACGCGCCGCCTGCTGCAGGTCAGTGATGTTTGATGACGCTAGACCTGAGCAATCAGCACGTACAATCTAAGAAGCATGCATAAATCGCTTAACCGAGCATGTGTGCTGTGTGTAATCCTCTAGAAAGCCTCGGCTTCGGCCAATTGTCCTTGTCGATTTCATTCATCAGGCGGTGCTGAGGTGGGCAGCGATGGCACAGCGGCGTCGCGGCTTCTTTTCGTTGCATTTGGCGGTTGTTTTCAACCATTGTTGGAAATATACGTCTGGTTCACTTTGATGCGCCTGATAATTGTGTACGATGTAGATGTGAATGGACGTCTGCAAGGTGACGTTCTGATCTCATCTTTGGTTCTCAGAAGAATCGAATTCGTACATGGCCCGCAGTCGAGGGCTGGGCGTTGCGTCCAAGCTTGTGTCAGAAAAAAACACGTGGCGATACAACGGGGGAATCTGATGTGACCTTATTTTCACTGCTTTCCGTCTGCAGCAATTCGTCCAGGCTAACGACATATTTCTGGCGGAGAACGAGAGGCGTGGCTTGGAAGTACTCATGAAGCACTTCAAGAGGATGTACAAACGGCTGGCGCTCTCCCTGGATGAACAAGAGGCCAAAGTCCAGGAACTGGTAAGAAAAATGAACTCGATTTGATGAAATTGCCAATGGGTGAAGTTACTCCTGTAGCTTCTCACCAACATGATGCAGAAGCATGCGTGTGCATACTCGTGTGAGTGGTGCATTTGGGTTCCGTGGTGTTTGTGTCATGTTATGTTGTGCATGCATGTCGGTCAGTTAAGTGTACGTCTTTTTGCAAGCGCGCCTTAAAATGCTGAATGCTAAATACCGCTGGCTAAATGCCGCTGTGGAACATGTTTAATCCCATGTCTAAGCATCATCAGCATAAAAATATGATGCAGATGTGCTGTTGTTACGTCGTTTTGCGCGTGTGAGCTTTTTGTTTCAAGGATTTGTGGATGCCCTATTTTCCCTCTTTATTGTTCTTGGTTTGGCTGATGCTCGGTGCTGTCACTCAGCTCATTTGTTTTCATTTATGTTTTGTGTCACGCTTCTCATGTTATACCATGCCCCTCAATCATCTCCCGAGGTTGTGTGCAACGCCGTCAGTATTTTCATCGGTGTTGCAGGTGAACCTCCGCGCGGCGGACCGAGCAGCGGGCGACTATCCGAGGCAGTTCGGCGCCGGTGACGTCGTCACGTACGGCGACGAGCGCCTGGCTGTGGTGTACGGGTGCTCACCATACTACGAGGTCTCACAGGTACGAGCGGTTTAAATGGAGTTACAGGATCAGACCAGTCCATGTCTGACCCCATTTGTACTGTTTTTTAAGGAATTGATCTAGTTAAGTGGCAAAGGCTGAGAAGTCAACTCGACTTTTTGGTTGTTTTGTGACTTCTACCACAGAAAGGCAGTCGCTGAATACCTCGCAAATATTTAGTTGTGTGACTAGTGCTATCCTTATTTTGCCAACAGTGATGTTTTTTGAAAGAGGGGATATGGAATGGCTTCAGCACGTTGGGGTTTAAAGTATCTAATGCAGTCAATTATGGTTTTACAATGTCCTGTCTGCCATTCACATAATTCGTTTTCAATGCATGCCATCGCCGTATCACAAACGTGTCTTTCTGTTTCATACAGGCGTGTTGCATTTGTGTCATTCTTTCCTTCTGGGCTTTTCCCCCTTCTTCATTGGTGGTAGAAATCGGTGCATCAGTGATGGGCATGTAAGCGTACCAATTTGCTACGGATGTCACTTGACACGTGAAAATTCCTTACCAGCATTTACACGGAGCCTCACAGTTTCCCCTCGCTCTCATCTGCTACGACGGCCACGTGGTGTGAGTTATTGTGTTGACTCGGGGTTGGTGGTGTTTGCAGGACTGGATAGCACATAGTCGCGCCTGCTCCGGACTTGAGCGGGGAGAAAAGCAACCTTTCTACAACTTGCTGATGGAGGGTGACCGTTTCGGATACATGGCTGAAGGTGAGCAGGCTCCCCGAATAAATGTTGTGCACCGATTTGGAGTACATTACACTGACATCCCACCAGTATGTCAGTTACGAGCAGAGCGCTGGCATATTTTGTGGTACACCACGTTGTATGTTGTATGTACACCACAAAGGTGCTATGTTGAGTTGACTATTGATGATGTCTGCATGACAGATTTTGGAATATCTTCTCTGATTTGTATTCATTGGTATTCATAAGTTCAAATATTTGTACATTACCCGGCGAAACTGGACATTGTACTACGTAGTGGGGCTCACGCCCCTAGCTGCTGTTGAAAAATGTTGCTAAGCTGTCTACAAATCACAGCAAATTGCGATATATCTGGCACCCATTGTTGTGTAGAGCGCCACTTCTGTCTACCACTAACAGAAGTGAATGTATCATTGCAGAGGAATTGCAGCTGGCCCCAGATCCCCAGCCTATCGATCATCAGGAAGTGGGACGCTTCTTCACCCGGTTTGACGGGGAGCGGTACGAGCCGATCGCTCCGCTGGCCATTCTTTTCCCGGAGCCGCGGCGTGAGAATGAGACAAAAACGAGCTTCGTCGAGTCTTCGATAGATGGCAGCGACAGCGACTGGGAAGACGACGTCGGGGAGGAAGAGGAAGAATGGAGACCGGCACCTCCCGCAGTGTGGATGGGCGTTTGGCCAGAGATCCTTGCCGAGGACTCAGATGATGATGAGGACACTGATGGTGTTGCCGTGGTCGGTGACGGTGGTCGGGTGGACCACTGATGGGTGCGTTGTGGCTGTGCGGAAAATCACAGGGGTTTTCTGAATATCGTAGCTGCCTCAGTTACTCTGTGTGGGTGTACATATGTGCATATTCTGGTGCAGGTGTTTTGTTTGCATGTAACCAATGGCATTTGTCTGTGATTTCTCACGCTGTATTGACGCCGTTTATCCTGGGCAGGCGGTGCTTGCTGACATAACGTCATTATGCAGTTTCTCAGGTCCCGTCAGTTGTATGTGATAATTTTGTGTGCCATCGGATGTTGATGTCATGCTAGCTTGAGAAATATGTGCATGTGCCACCTGTACATTTGTTTTTATCATGAGTGATATGTGACAAGTGATTTCGTACCTGGCATGCAGTGGTGGCTGTGCGAAAGCTCATCAGTGATATTTAGTGAATTGTTAGGCATTAAAATGTGTCCATTGCTATGTTTATATCTATGCTCAGGCATTGAAATGTGTTCATTGCTAGGTCATCATGGGCTCTTGCTTATATACCTGTGATATGTTTTCAAGTCTTGTGCCTTCGTTCACGAAGATAATTGCGTCCTGTTTATCTACATTTATTGGCGGTAGATAGGCAATCGGTGATTGCGGATGTAACGTCATCATCCTGTTTCTCAGGCCCCTACATTTGTATGTGATGATTTTCTGCGGCATCAGTGTATGTGATACCAGCCTTAGAAGTACGCGCATGTGCCATGTCTACATTCATCTGTATGATATGAGTGATATGTTACGAGTGATTTCGTCCTCGGCTGTGGGAAAGCTCATCAGTGACGTGTAGTCAATTGTTCAGGCGTTGAAAAGTGTTCATTGCTGTGCCTTCGGTCACCATGGACTATTACTTGCATAGCTGTGATATGTTGTAAAGTCTTGTGCCTTCATTTTCGCCGATAATTGTATCCTGCATACGTACATTTGTCGGTGATAGGTACCACGTGCCGTTGGTAACGCAGTTTTACAAAGGAGCGACCTCGGGCTTTGCGTGCGTCATGTGGCACGAAGCCTTGCAATATTTGTAACCATGTGTATATGCGTTCACAATATACTAATAAATTGATGTCATTTTTCCCGAGATGAATGCGAGGCGGATTTGAATACAATGAAGGCCCCGCTCTTATAAGCAATGAGACAACACCGATATTGCTCATGACCTATGATGCGGCCCGTCAGCACGGATTGCTCTCCATTATTTTTTACATAAACTGAAAGAATTACGTCGGGCTTGGGTAATTTTCAGCAAGCAGAAGTCGTGCATAGTGAAATTGTTTGCACGTGCGGGGCCTCACAACTCGCACTACGAGCGGTGGCGCAGGCCCGGTAAACTTTGTTGGCCAGAAATCACGTCTTCAGCGCCTTTGCCGGTTAAGTACTTACTTCATTTTCAACGTGCACATATCGCTGCGACCAGATGTCCGAGCGTGAGGAAAAATTCGAACAATTTGAAAGAAACAAATAGTAGGCACTCATGTTTGTGACTACGGAAAGTTTGGGCAATGGCAAATGGCATCAGGCTACCTGTGACCACCGCCCCCGTCGGATCGCACGTTGCGTGCTTCGTCCACCCGGTTGATCCCCTTATACGCTGAGGGAGTGACCGGCCAAAACCAGTGAGAGTGTCCGCCACCCAGCACTGACTGGTGACTGACAAGTGGCCTCCATTAGGATGGACAAGGCCATCAAGAGAGCGGTGATTGACGCGGTGAAGCAGGGAAGCCTCCTGAACCGCTTTTTGCGCTTTGACGACATTGCCCAAACGGACCCGATCTGCAGGCAGCGTCACCTGTAAGCGGCAGCACCACCGTAGGTAGCGCCACCACCGTAGGTGGCGTCATCTACAACTCCGCGCAATTCGGGCCGAGCTACGTTAGCGGGCAAAGGGCACGAGCCATTGCTGGATTTAGGGCACTAGCACGACGGGAACATTTCATCAGTTTGCCCGTCACATAAATCATGCGCTGAAGTGATAATCCAGAGTGAAATCAAAACAAAATAGCAACACATTATTTACCAAGTGCAGCCACAAAAATCGTGACTGCTGGAATACTGACTCTTTAATTCGGAACAAACGTGATGCACAACGCTAGGAGAAACTGGGCTTAGCTTCCCCGTAATGGAGATCACTGGCTTAGAAAGCATTTGCTAGCTACGGGACCACAAAGTTGTTTTGGTGATCAAGGAAGTGATTAAATGCGTTTAGGTTTGCGTGTTTATTAGCTGCACTGATGATCACGGTCCAAATTTATCTCATCCGAGACAAAAAATCACAATGTATCGAAAAATCTGAGCTGCACTAGTTAAAAGGAAGGTGCCAGATCTAATGAGATTGAAGCAACCATCACATAGGAAGCATTCAACATGGTTATAATCATCAGTGTACTTTTAAGTGGCAGCGACTGATACGGAGTGGCATAGACCGCTCTAGATAAGAAAACTGTTATATTTGGTAACTGTGCTTTTCAATACGTCATTCTTTCATTGCATCGTGGAACGTTTGTGTGACGTTGACGTGCTGTCAAACGAGCCATGCGAAATTACCACTCGTAGTATCTCGAACTCGTTGAGAGACGGCAGCACTGGCGCATTTTTCACTTATCGACCACAGCTTCGGCCACGGTCGCCGTCACCTGCTCCTTGACAGAATTCAGGAGGTTTCCCTGCTTCACCGCGTTGATCACCGCTCTCTTGATGGCCTTGTCCATCCTAATGGAAGTCACTTGTCAGTCACCAGTCAGTGCTGAGTCGCGGACACTCTCACTTGGCTCAGCCGGTCACTCCCCCGGCGTATAAGGGGAGCGAGCGAGTGGACGGAGCAGGTAACGTGCGATCCGACTGGGGCGGTGGTCACAGGTAGCCTGATGCCACTTGCCATTGCCCAAACTTTTCTTAGTCATAAACATGAGCTCACATGAGCATGACGTGACATGACATGACAAACATGAGCATTTGTTTCTCTTAAATTTTTCGCATTTTTCCTCTCGCTCGACATCTCGTCGCAACGATATGTGCACGTTCAAAATGAAGTTAATACTTAACCGCCAAAGGAGCTGAATCCATGTGATTTCTGGCCAACGAAGTTTACCGGGTCTGCGCCACCGCTCATAATGCGAGTTGTGAGGCCTCGCACGTGCAAACAGTTTCACCATGCGTGGCAACTTCCACTTGTTGAACATTACGGAAGTCCGACTTAATTCCGCCGGCAGTACGTAAAATTAATTTTAGTTGAAATGAAATGTCAATATTTAAAAGTCACCCTCGCACTCATGACAAGATAAGAGCGTTATTCAAATTGAATCAATTCGTAAGCCATACGGCAATCAAGGCCGAGAAAATACAGTTGTTGAGGAGTTTATATCTGACCTTTGTGAGCGCGTTTCTAGATATAATGGCCGTCAATGGACGCTCAATCAATGTTGTGCAATATATGATGACGTAATCAAACTATGAAGCATGTAGGGGGATATTTACTAAAGAGATAATTGTACTGTCTGGAGCAGTCTTTTGCATTTAAAAGTATACGTTAAACGCATAAAACGCGTTATAAAACGGATATGCGCGCATAAAACGTTAGTTATAAGTGGCGTGGTTTCATCATGTCTGATGATTGCTTCAGTATATTCAAATGTGAAACACTCCTTTAAGATCGCCGATCTAGATCATTGCCGGTCCAATTTACCCCGTGAGAATCAGTGAACGTAACATCTAAGGACTCGTTCAATGTCAGGCCGAAACGAAGGAATCGGAATCGTTCTAAAACTAAGGAATCTAAGGAATGGTTAGAAAACTAAGGAATCGTTCCATCTGATGAAACAACGGGGTAGTAAGTGAAGCCGTACATCTCGGAGATAATTTCTTATGCAGCATAACACTCAAACTGATGAGTTTCATTAGCGTAGGGCCAAGGATAAAGGTTAGATCAAGGCAACAAATAACCTGCTTGTTGCCGCAACTCAATGTATGGGGTTGTTTCTGGTGCTTATTCTCATGTTGTTCAGAGCAAGAACCACGTTATGCATCTACTATAGGGCTCTTTAAGTTCAGGAAAAATGATGAACCTAAAAGTCCCGGGTGAGCATTTTGTTTCTAAGAACGTATCGCCTAGCATAACCCTTGATGACTACTTAACTGCAAAAATATACAGAGTCTCTAAATGTTTGCTCATATCTACGCTTTACGGATAGAAAGCAGTCATCGAATGAAAGAGTGTACTAGATGCCGTTTGTTTAGGACCAGCATCATCTAGATTCACAGTGGTTGCATGAGACGGTCTTGGTGGGAGGGGGGGGGGGGGGGCGGGGGAATTTCAGTCATCAGTCCAAGACTAGACATTTTTTTTTATCCTGTTTGACCAATAATGTCATGATATAAGGGGCTTAGTTTTACACTTTTGAGTTTACGTACACCTGACCTTGTGAATTTTGTGAACCCAGGTAACTTGTGAATCTTTTGTCTTTAGCGTTTTTGCTCTCTGAGATCTCGGGGCAGTCAAATTGACTTGCCAGGATGAAAAAATGTCGAGTTTCGGACTGATGACTGAAATTCTGGAGAATGGTCAACATACACGATAGCTCAACATTCGTGTGAGACGGAGGGTTTCAACGCATAACATCTGGTCGTTGTGGGATATGATGCAGCTGGTGAATCCAGAACAACCCATGGCCCCGGCAGCAGCAGCGGGAACAGATGCAAACGGATTGCGATGGATAACCAGGGAAAGAGGAGGTAGCAGATCGACATAGCAGGGTATTAGTAACGTTAGGATACGCCAGACACCGCCATTGCTGGCGACATTTCGGCTCTTCGTGAGCTCTGCTCGGGTATAATAATATTCTTATAGTAATATATATATATATATATATATATATATATATATATATATATATATATGCACTCGCGCGACCCCGGCTTTACTGGGCTGACCTCGCATGCCTTGTTCGCACATGCCCTGCCTTGTTCACAGTTGACCCCGCGTGCCTGCAGGCGTCCTCACCATGCCCAGTTTTCTCGCGTGCATGACCGGAACTCGGTGCTTGCAGACATGCCGTCATGATTTTTCTCAATTGCATGCTTTTACATGTGATAGCTGTATTTGTTATCGGTTATGTATGCGATGTCAGCTTTAGAAGTGTGCGCATGATCTTGGTGGACATTCTTGTTTGTCGTATGTATGCTAGATCATGACTGATTTCGTACTTGGCAAGTGATGTCTGTGGGAAGGCTGATCAGTGATATTTTACATATATTAGATATATAATGTACTGTCATATACCATCATAATATTAGGTATATATATACATATATATATATATATATATATATACGTGTTTGTGTCTATAGTGATTAGTGATATGAATGTCTTAACTTGCTTAGACATTAAGATGTGTGTTCATTGCTATGCCTTAGTTTATCTCGGGCTATGCTTACATAGCTGTGATATATTGTCAAGCCGTGTCCATGCCTACACTGCGATGATTATGTCCTGTGTATGTACACTGATCGGTGGTAGGCACGATGCATGACCTTTTATGTCCCAGGTATTATTATACGTATTATAGTTGTTAGCGCCGTTTCACAAAGCAACGACTTCGGGGATTCGTGTACGGCAGATGGTACCAAGCCCTGCAATACTTGTAGCAATGGGTATGAGCAATTCTCATACATATGAAATACAGACATTATACATGTTCATACATATATTATGTATGCTCGGTGAGCATACATAATATACTAGTCATTTTGCAATGCGTCCTGGGATGACGGCTTTCAGTAGACTTAAGACCGCAGTATTCTAAGTAATACGATAACACGGACACTCTGCCATGACCTATGCAACGTTGCTCTGTCATGGATTGCTGTCCATCTTGTTTTGGCAAAAAGTATTGGACGTGTTACGGTGTGCTTCAAATAGTATTCAACAAATAGGAGCCCTCTAGCGTGACGAAATTCTAACGCGTGTGGGGACCCGCAACTCGCACTGCAAGCGGTGCCGCGTGCCCGATAAGCATCGCTGGCCAAAAATCGCATGACTTTAGCGGCTTGGCCAGTTTGGGGAGGTATTTTTTGGGACGACCACATCTCCACGCTCATAACAACCATATACGTAACCACGTGTCTTACTGTCATGACGATTACAGTGTCATAGGGAGCGGAGGGGGCGAATACATTGTTTCCCCTTTGCCTTTAGTCACGTTGCCAAGTGCAACGTCACGAGAAAAAACCGCTTTTTGCGCTTTGACAAAATTGCCCCAACGGACCCGATCTGTAGGCGGCGTCACCTGTAGGCGGCAGCACCACCGAAGGCAGCGCCACCACCATCATAGGTGGCGTCATCTACAACTCGAAGAAATCCGTGCGGAGTTACGTTAGTGGGCCATGCGCACGAGCCATTGCTGGATTGAGGGCGCTAGCACAACGGGAACATTTCATCAATTTGCCTGTCACATAAATCATGCGCTGAGGTGATAATCCAGAGTGAAATCATGCGTGTAAAACAAAATAGCAACACACGATTTACCAAGTGGAACTAAAGATATCGTGACTGATGGAATACTGACTTTTTACTTAGGAACAAACGTGATGTACAACGTAAGAGAAAAATCTTAAAAAATGTGTTTAGCTTCCCGCACTGGAAATCACTGGTTAGGAAATTATTTGCTAACTACGGGACCACAAATTTGTTTTGTTGATTAACGAAGTGATTAAATGCGTTTAGGTTTGCGTGTTTAACAGCCGCACTGCTGGTGACGGTCCACATTTCTCTCATCCGAGACGAAAAATCACAAGTAATCGAAAGATCTTAACTGGACTAGTTAAAAGAACGGTGCCAGATTTAATGAGATTTAAGCAACCATCATGTAGGATGCAATCAACATGCTTATAATTATCAGTGTACTTTTAAGTGGCAGCGGCTGATTAGGAGTGGCAAAGACCACTCTAAATAAGAGAACTGTTATATTTGGTAACTGTGCTTCTCAGTACGTCATTTTTTCATTGCATCGTGCGGCGTTTTTGTGACGTTGACGTGCTGTCAAACGAGCCATGCGAAATTACCAATCGTAGTATCTCTAACTCGTTGAGAGATGGCAGCACTGGCGCATTTTTCAGTTTTCACGCAGCTTGGTATTAAGTTTTCCAAGTGAAGTTTGGGGAGATGCAGTTGGGGCACTGTTGGCAGTTGGTAAAATGACCTGCTCTATAAAATTTAAATGTTCTGGAACGCTTCAAAAGAATTCCGAAAGTATTGTGCAACGTGACGCTGAAACCTACAAAGCTGTAGCTAAGCAGTCCAAAAAAAAAAAATACAAGCACATCCTATGCGCGACAGGCCGGTTCGAGCCACGCCGCATAGTTGATAAACATAAACATCTTCACATAGTTGATAAACAACGCATTGAGTCACCCAAGTTCAGTAAGCCAGCAGACATAGATTTAATGGCTCATACCATGCCCTTACAAACGGCTTTCAAAGATCCGCACAAGAATAAGCCACCAGGCATTCCAAACCACGGCAGCGGTGTGGATCAGGGCGCCACAGCATTCCATCCCTCAGAAAATAGTGGGCCTTCCTAGCACTGGCAGCTTCTGTCGCCTTGACATGGGGACCGCTGCAATTATTATCTGTTTTATTTTATCCGTTGATACATTTTGATGACAAACATTGATGACGCTGGATACATCTGAGGTACAAAAACATTGCGGTTGTTCCGTAGTAAAGCAGTTCTAGACGTGATACCTACAATCGACAAATGTGCACACACTGGAAAATCCTCATGCAGGTATATCTTGGCATATAGACTGATGCGATTATCACAGCATCAAAACAATGTCCCTTATATTAGTAAATGGCGATACTTCATGACCAGCCGAGTGCCTTGTAAAGCCCCAATGACCACGTAATGAAATGAAATACAGAAGTTATTGGTTCAGATAGGTAATATTTAAGCCGACCCGTAGGCCAGAGATGTTTGTGAAGTACTCTCAAAAAGTCTGATATGTCACAAACATTTCTACGGTTCTCTCATACCACCTTTGCATACCACTCCTGGAACGTACGGTGTTATTGAATATGGTGTCACTTAGCTTGATTGACAACAGTCCAGCGAGTTGATGAGTTGCTTCAGAAAAGGCCTGATGGGATATTCGCCTCTCAAGCCATTGTTCATCAAGCCAATGGCGTAAACAATGTATACAAGTTGTGCTCAAACTATGTCAAATTGATTACTTGTCCAGTTGACGCAATTCTCGTAGCCGTACCTAAGAGGATCTAGATAGGACGTTATTACCAAATTTGGTTGCCATTGCTAGGTTTATGCCTTACCCCAGGCTGGCACACGATAGAGCCGGACCTACTGTGTCTAACCCTGCTCTATGCACGTTCTTCAGTGTGTTTCGATGTCACTGTGCCTGTCTTCCCATCTTACCATGTATACTGTGTTTTGGCGGCTGCTGGGGTACGTGATCCAGTGCGCCACCCAGCCGGATCCCTGCCGGCCAGGGACCGACTTCGACTTGGCCTCGGTCGAGACACTGGGCTGCTGGGCCCGCAGCAGCTGCCGCCTGGACACGGCTGCCCTCGCCGGATGATGTCCGCCCTGGCTTGTACCAGACTAAAAGAGACGGCTAGGTTGGGCAATAATTCGTTTGTGTCACGCTGGTGAAAACACATATCATGTCTTTGTTTGAACGGAGAGAAGTTGGTAGGCTTGAGCCTGAAATTTCTCGTACCTTCGGTTCCTGAAAGCTTCGAACAGCATTTGTAAGTTGAGCTGCAGCCTTAAATGAGTGCGTTTTGTGTGGTTTTTTTTTCTCGGCGTGACAAAAATATGAAACAGCTGGAACTTGGTTTCTACGAACAGTTTTGTGATCTTGTCTTTCCGTGACCCTCATGCATCCTTCTTCCAGCATGCCCCCGCTACCTCTTGCCCAGCATGTGTGCAATGGCCTTAATATTAATGTGAGCCCAACTCGGAACCCAATATATTGCTTCTTCCTATCTAGGCAGCTGAGACCCCCAGTTTAAGCCTGTGTGTACGCATTGTTGGGGCGCAGCGAAAGGCGACCACCAGGCAGCACATGTCGCGTCAGGCTTCGAGCAAGCCAAAGTATGGTGAAGAGCAACATAATTGATGGGAAAGGGCTCGAAGCGCAAACGAGGTTTCTATTCGGGCAAACGGCCTTGAGGGTGCACGCATGTCGGAAATCATCCCCCAGTATTGCCTGCCACTGGTTAGCTTTCTGTCATGTGCTCAGCTGCCCTGGCACTCAAGATCGCTCACCGTTATTTTCTCGCCATCGTAGATAGCAAATTAAGTCTAGATCAAGCTTAACACGCTCCCGGTTGGCCGGTTGGCTACTCTTCGATCGGGTGGGGCATCAGTTTGACCTCCCTTGAGATTTCATGAACTAAGAAAGCTGAAGACACAAAATTCACAGGGTGTCTTGGCCTCTATATGAAACCACTAAGGTCGTACTTTAAAGCTTCTGCGTCAAATACGGTCAAACGAGGTCAAACCCAGATTGGTCTCCAAAGTGCCCTCAGAACCTAGACACCTGTTCTAAGAAAAAGGTCACATGCTCATTAAAGGTCAGTGACCTTGTTTTACCTTTCGAATGTTGTGGGGACGAAAATCGTGCAAGACTGTCTTGAGCTTTCCATTTAAATAAGCGAGGAAGGTTACGCTAGGCGGTATGTTCCTGGTAACAAAGCGTTGACATGGGTCATATTAGGTCAGTGCCCTTACTGACCTACAGAAAGTCCACGGAAGGTGTAAGGCGGCTCCTGTTATCAATAAACTTGAAATGCGCACCAGATCAATGGAATTTGTTCACTTCATTGTTGCATTGGCTAAGGAAGTATTTTAAAGATTTGTGACTTCGTCTACCTCTCGGGTGCTGCATTAGATGCAAAGATTCCCTAGAAATTGATGTCCCTGAGTCCATGGCCTGAGTTTTATCTACCGTAGATCAGCTATCTTACTAGATACTTCCTAATTGCTGATGCCAAACGATCCGCTGTTCAACTGTCGGCAGCCATGCAAAATTTGGCCCAACCACACCGCGCTGTTCGGAAACCATTCCGGAAAGACCTTCGAGGAAGGGGAAAATTTGATGCTCCACCTAACCGCATGTTTTACTTAAATGTGAGGCGGCGGCGAGTCCCAGGGGTGGGAAAGACTGCTTTTGTGACTGGACTATCCCATTTTCTAGGACCGGCGTGCCTGCATTCTTCGCAGCAACAGTTATTGTGGCATTAGTTGTAAGATATTTTATAAATGAATGTTTCGGTTATGTGCATGATATTGCAAGGTGCGGTGCTGCCAGAGGCCTTCAGTGATACGCCAATTACTGATGACGCTTCTGTGCATGGACGTCATTGCCATCTCATATCATGTGGTATCGCGTTTCCCTGATGGTGGAGATTACGTCCCCAGAAATTCGGTCCACGACAAAGAAAACGCTTTTGCCATCCTTGCCTACATGGGTATGTAAAAATGGGTCTGGGGCGCCAATCCAATTGTGCGTATTCCTTCAGACCTGTGTATATGAATTTGTTCATACTCTGGTCGCTTTTGACGATTTGTGCGACGTCATAGTGTCAACATGTTGTCTGATATATTGTGTGTATTGTGTACTTCTCAGCTACGTTTGTTCCCACATCGTTGCCAACCTGCGAGTCATTTGCTTCTAGTATTCATAAATGTCCCGTTTGGTCAAATTCTTAGTTTCTGGTCTCCCTGAATATGAATCGGTACAGTCTTCACAGCTCGTTTGTAGTCCGCTATGCTTCGTGCCCGCAACTGATTTTATACCACGTCGCTCGATCATCTCCGAAGGTTGTGTGCAACGCCGTCATTGCTTTCGTCGGTATTTTATGTGAGCCTGCGCGCGGCGGGCCAAGTAAACCTCTCAGTTGCCCCTCGCCCTTATCGCCTACGACGGCTGTGCGGTTTAAGTTGTTGTGCTGACTCGGTGCTGCTGTTGTTTGCAGGACTGGATAGCACATAGTCGCATCTGCTACGGACTTCAGCGGGCACAAAATCCACCTTTCTACAACTTGCTGCTGGAGGGTTACCGGTTCGGATACATGGCTGAAGGTTAGGAGGCTGCCGAATAAATGTTCCGCGCTTATTTGGAGTACATTACGCAGATATCTCACCAGAATGTCAACTATAAGCAGAGTGCCTGCACATTTTTTGGTTGCATTGAGCATACTTTATGTACACCACGAAAATGCTATGTCCAGTTGGCTATTGATGATGTCTTCAAGTCAGATTTTGGAATATCTTCTCCAAATCGTATTCATTGCTATGTCATAATTTCACACATTTCGATATTAAACAAACTGGATATTGAACTACATATTGCAGCTCACGCCCCTAGTGGTGAAAAATATTTGTAAGCTGTCCACAAATCACAGCAACTTGCAATATATCTTGCACTCATTGTGTAGATGGCCTTTTGTGTCTGCCTCTAACAGAAGCGTATGTATCGTTGAGGAGTTGTAGCTGGATCCGCATCCCAAGCCTATCAATTTTCAGGAAGTGGGACGCTTCTTCACCCGGTTCGACGGGGATCGGTACGAGCCGATTGCTCCGCCGGTAATTTTTTTCCCGGCGCTGCGGTGTGAACGCGAGACCAAAACGAGCTTCGCCGAGTCACCGATAGATGGCAGTGACGGCTACTTGGAGGACGATGTCGAGAATGAACAAGAGGAATGGAGACCGGCACCCCCCTCAGTGTGGACCGGCGTTTGGCCAAAGATCCTCCCAGAGGACTTAGATGTTGAGGAGGACACTGATGGTGATGCCGTGACCGCTGACAGTGGCCCAGTGAAACACTGATGGCCACGTTGTAGCTCTGAAGAAAAGTGCACGGGGGTTCTGACTACCTCACCTGCCTCAGTTACTCTGCTTGGCCGTACATATGTGTATGTTCATTTGTAGGTGTTCTGTATGCACCGAACCAGTGACATTTCTCTGTGATTGCTCGCGTTGTATTGACGTAGGCGATCATAGGCACTCAGTGCTTGCAGGCTTGCCGTGATGATAATTTTTACCTAGTGCGTACATTTGTCTGTGAAAATTTTCCGTACCATCGCTTGTATTTCTGACGCTAACTGTATAAATATGTGTTTTTACCACCTGTGCGTTCATTAGAATCATATCAGTGACATGCGACGAGTGATTTCGTACTTGCAATGCAGTTTTGGCTGTGGAAAACCTCACCAGTGATATTCAGCCATTTGTTCAGGCATTGAAATGTGTTGATTGTTATGCCTTAGGTCGTTATGACCTATTGCTTGCATAGCTGCAAAGTGTTCTCAAGTCTTTGCCTTCAGTTACGCCGATAACTGCATCCTGTTTGTCTACATCTATCGTTGGTAGGTACCTCCTGCGGTTCATAACGCAGTTTTACAAAGGACCGACGTCGGCCTGTGTGTGCGTCATATGGAACGAAACCGTGCAATATTTGCAGCAATGTGTATATGCATGCACAATATGCCACTAAACGAATGCCACTTTTACTTTGGATGAATACAAGGCGACTTTGAATGCACTAAAGGCCCACTTTTTGTAGGCAATGAGAGAGCACGGCAATGCCCATGACCCATGATGCGGCGCTTCATCATGGCTTGCTTTATACTATTTTTTACATAAATTTCTGAACGAATTACGTCGGGCTTCGGTGATTTTCAAAAAGCAGAAGTCGTCCTGCATGGCGATAACGTTTGCACACATGGAGCCTTACAACTCGAAGTACGAGCGGCAGCAGCAGCGGGAAAAGATGCAAACGGATTGCGAAGGATACCCAAAGGAAGAAGAGACAGCAGATCGACATAGCGGGGTATAGAAACATCAGAGGACAACAGACACCGTCCTTGCCGGAGACAGTTCGGCTCTCCGTGGCCTACTGCTCGAGTCATGGATTGCCGTCCATCTTTTGTTTGGCAAAAATTATTGAACGTATTACGGTGCGTTTCATATAGTATTTAACAAATAGGAGCGCTCTAGCGTGACGAAATTCTAACGCGTGTGGGGACCCGCAACTCGCACTGCAAGCGGTGGCGCGTGCCCGATAGGCATCGCTGGCCAAAAGTGGCATGGCTTTAGCGGCTTGCCCTGTTTGATGATGTATTTTTTTGGACGACCACATCTCCAGGCTCATAATAACCATATACATAACCAGGTGTCTTACTGTCATGACAGTTACAGCGTCAGAGGAAGGAGAGGGGGCGAATGCTTTGTGTCCACTGTGCCTAAGTCACGCTGCCAACTGCAACGTCACGAGAAAGAACCGCTTTTTTGCGCTTTGACAAAATTGCCCTAACGGACCCGATCTGTAGACGGCGTCACCTGTAGGCGGCAGCACCACCGTAGGCAGCGCCACCACCGTGGACTTCACCGTGGCTTCAGAGAAGGCCTAATAGGATATTCGCCTCTCAGGACATTGTTTATCAAGTCAGTGGCACAAGCAATATGTGAAAGTTGTGCTCAAACTATGTCAATTTGATAAAACTATGTTAATTTGATTACTTGCCATTTGACGCCATTTTTGTAATCGTTCCTAGTAAGAGTCTGGATAGGACGTTATTACCAAATTTGGTTCCCATTGCTACGTTCATGCCTTTAGCCTAAGGCTGGCACACGACAGAGCCGGACCTACTGTGTCTATCCCCGCTCTATGCACATTATTCAGTGTGTTTCGATGTCACTGTGCCTGTCTCCCCATCTTACCATGTATACTGTGTTTTGGCAGCTAATGAGGTACGTGATCCAGTGCGCCACCCAGCCGGATCCCTGCCGGCCAGGGACCGACTTTGACTACGCCTCGGTCGAGACACTGGCCTGCTGGGCAGGCAGCGGCTGCCGCCTGGACACGGCTGCGCTCGCCGGCCTGATGTCCGCCCTGGCTCGTACCAGGCTAAAAGAGACGGCTAGGGTAGGCAATAATTCGTTTGCGTCGCGCTGGTGGAAACACATGTTATGTCTTTGTTTAAACGAAGAGAAGCTATTAAGCTTGAGCCTGAAATTTCTCGTACCCTCGGTTCCTGAAAGCTTCGAACAGCTTTTTATAGTTGAGCTGCAGCCTTAAATGGTTGTTTTGTGTGTGTGTGTGTGTGTGTGTGTGTGTGTGTGTGTGTGTGTGTGTGTGTGTGTGTGTGTGTGTGTGTGTGTGTGTGTGTGTGTGTGTGTGTGTGTGTGTGTGTGTGTGTGTGTTTTCTCAGCGTGACAGGAATATGAAACAACTAGAACTTGTTTTCTACGAACAGTTTTGCGATCCTGTCTTTCCGCGACCCCGATGCATCTTTCTTTCAGCATGCCCCGCTACCTCTTGCCCAGCATGTGCGCAATGACCTTAATGTTAATGTGAGCCCAACCCGGAACCCAATATATTGCTTCTTCCCATCCAGGCAGCTGAGACCCCCAGTTTAAACCTGTGTGTGCACATTGCTGGGGCGCAGCGAAAGGCGCCCCCCAGGCAGCACATGTCGCGCCAGGCTTCGAGCATGCCAAAGTATGGTGACGAGTAACATAATTATTGGGAAGGGGCTCGAAGCGCGCACGTGGTTTCCATACGGGGACACGGCCTCCAGGAGGCACACATGTTGGAAATCATTCACCAGTAAGGCGTGGCACTGGTTAGAATCCTGTCATGTGCTCAGCTGCCCTGACACTCAAGACCGTTCGCCGTTATTTTCTCGCCATCGTAGATAGCAAAGCATGCCTAGAACAAGCTTAACACCCTCCCGGTTGGCCGGTTGGATACTCTTCGCTCGGGTGGGGTATCAATTTGACGCCCTGAGATCTCATGAACTAAGAAAGTTAGAGACACCAAATTTACAGGATGCATTAGCCTGTACATGTACTCTATTAGGTCAAAGTTTAAAGTTTCTGGGTCAAATAGGGTCAAAAAAGGTCAAACTCTAGGCTGGTCTTCAAAGTACTCCTAGAACTTAGACACCTGTTTTAAGAAAAAGGACACATGCTCGTTTAAGGTCAGTGACCTTGTTTGACATTTCCAATGCTGTGGGGACCAAAATCATGTAAAACTGTCTTAAACTTTACATTTGAATAAGCGACAAAGATTACGCTAGGCAGCATGTTCCTGATAACAAAGTGTTGACCTGGGTCATTTTATGTCAGTGTCCCTTACTGACCTCCAGGAAGTCCATGGAAGATCAAAGCGGCTCCTATTATCAATAAACTTAAAGTGGGCACCAGAAACTACCACATACCCCAAGCCCTAGAGCAATAAAGCAGGTTTGTTTTGATCTTGGTCTGACCCTCATAACCGGTCCTAAATCAATGGACTTTGTTCATTCATTTGTTGTATTGCCTAAGGAAGTACTTCAAAGATTTGTGACTTCGTCTCACTCTCGGTTGTTGCATTAGATTACAAGCTTCCCTAGAAATTCACAGCCCCCAGTCCATGGCCTGAGGTTCTATCTGCCGTAGGTCAGCGACCTTACTAGGTTCTTCTAAATTGCTGATGCCAAACGATCCGCTGTTCAACTGTCTGCAGCCATGCAAAATTCGGTCCAACCACACCACACTGTTTGGAAACCATTCCGGAGAGACCTTCGAGGGAGTGGAAAATTTAATGCCCAACCTGAGCGCATGTTATGCTTAAATGTGAGGCCGCATCGAGTCCCAAGGATGGGAAAATACCGCTTTTGTGACTGGACTATCCCATTTTCTAGGGCCGATGTGCCTGCATTCTTCGCAGGAACAGTTGTCCTGACCTTAGTTGAAAGATATTTCATAAATGAATGTTTCGATTATGTGCATGATATTGTAAGGTGCGGTGCTGCAAGAGGCCTTCGGTGATATGCCGGTTACTGATGACGCTACTGTGCATGGACGTCATTGCCATCTCATATCATGTGGTATCGCGTTACCCTGATGGCGGCAATTACGTCCCCAGAAATTCGGTCGACGGCAAAGAATACGTTTTTACAACCCTTGCCTACATGGGTATGTAAAAATGGGTCTGGGGAGCCAATCGAATTGTGCGTATTCCTTCAGACCTGTGTATATGAATTTATTCATAATTTGGTCGCTTTTGACGAATTGTGCGACGTCATAGTGTCAACATGCTGTCTGATATATTGTGTGTATTGCATATTTTTCAGCTACGTTTGTTCCCACATCGTTGCCAACCTGCGAGTCATTTGCTTCTAGTATTTATGAATGTCCCGTTTGGTCAAATTCCTAGTCTCTAGTCTCCCTGAATATGAATCGGCACAGTCTTCACAGCTCATTTGTACTCCGCTATGTTTCGTGCCCGCAACTGATTTTATACCACGTCGCTCGATCATCTCCGAAGGTTGTGTGCAACGCCGTCATTGCTTTCATCGGTATTTTATGTGAGCCTGCGCGCGGCGGGCCAAGTAAACCTCACAGTTGCCCCTCGCCCTCATCGCCTACGACGGCTGTGCGGTTTAAGTTGTTGTGTTGACTCGGTGCTGGTGTTGTTTGCAGGACCGGATAGCACATAGTCGCATCTGCCACAGACTTCAGCGGGCACAAAATCCACCTTTCTACAACTTGCTGCTGGAGGGTTATCGGTTCGGATACATGGCTGAAGGTGAGCAGGCTCTCCGAATAAATGTTCCGCGCTAATTTGGAGTATATTACGCAGACATCTCACCGGCATGTCAAATATCAGCAGACTGCTGGCACATTTTTTGGTTGCATTGAGCCTATTTTATGTACACCACGAAAATGCTATGTCCAGTTGGCTATTGATGATGTCTTCAAGTCAGATTTTGGAATATCTTCTCCAAATCGTATTCATTGCTATGTCATAATTTCACACATTTCTATATTAAACAAACTGGATATTGAACTACATATTGCAGCTCACGCCCCTAGTGGTGAAAAATATTCGTAAGCTGTCAACAAATCACAGGAACTTGCAATATATCTTGCACTCATTGTGTAGATCGCCTTTTGTGTTTGCCTCTAACAGAAGCGTATGTATCGTTGAAGAGGAGTTGCAGCTAAATCCTCATCCCAAGCCTATAAATTTTCAGGAAGTGGGACGCTTCTTCACCCGGTTCGACGGGGATCGGTACGAGCCCACTGCTCCGCCGGTCATTCTTTTCCCGGCGCTGCGGTGTGAACGCGAGACCAAAACGAGCTTCGTCGAGTCACCGATAGATGGCAGTGACAGCTACTTGGAGGACGATGTCGAGGATGAACGGGAGGAATGGAGACCGGCATCTCCCTCAGTGTGGACCGGCGTTTGGCCAAAGATCCTCCCAGAGGTCTTAGACGATGAGGAGGACACTGATGGTGATGCCGTGACCGCTGACAGTGGCCTAGTGAAACAATGATGGCCACGTTGTGGCTCTGAAGAAAAGTACACGGGTGTTCTGAGTGCCTCACCTGCCTCAGTTACTCTATTTGGCCGTACATATGTGTATGTTCATTTGTAGGTGTTATGTATGCACCGAACCAATGGCATTTCTCTGTGATTGCTCGCGTTGTTTTGACGTAGGCGATCACAGGCACTCAGTGCTTGCAGGTTTGCCGTGATGATAATTTTTCCCTAGTGCGTGCATTTGTCTGTGAAAATTGTCTGTGCCATCGCTTGTGTTTCTGATGCTATCTGTATAAATATGTGCTTTTACCACCTGTGAATTCATTAGAATCATATCAGTGACATGCGACGAGTGATTTCGTACTTGCAATGCAGTTTTGGCTGTGGAAAACCTCACCAGTGATATTCGGCCATTTGTTCAGGCATTGAAATGTGTTGATTGTTATGCCTTAGGTCGTCATGGCCTATTGCTTACATAGCTGCAAAGTGTTCTCAAGTCGTGTGCCTTCAGTTACGCCGATAACTGTATTCTGTTTGTCTACATTTATTGTTGGTAGGTACCTCCTGCGGTTCGTAACGCAGTTTTACAAAGGACCGACGTCGGCCTGTGCATGCGTCATATGGACCGAAACCGTGCAATATTTGTAGCAATGCGTATATGCATCCACAATATGCCACTAAGCGAATGCCATTTTTCCTTTGGATGAATACAAGGCGACTTTGAATACACTAAAGGCCCACTTTTTTTAGGCAATGAGACAGCACCGACAATGCCCATGACCCATGATAAGGCGCTTCATCATGGCTTGCTTTATACTATTTTTTACATAAATTTCTGAAAGAATTCCGCCGGGATTGGGTGATTTTCAAAAAGTAGAAGTCGTTCTGCATGGCGATAACGTTTGCACGCATGGAGCCTCACAACTCCAAGTACGAGCGGCAGCAGCAGCGGGAACAGATGCAAACGGATTGCAAAAGACACCCAAAGAAAGAGGAGACAGTGGATCGACATAGCAGGGTATAGTAACGTCAGAGGACAGCAGACGCTGTCCTTGCCGGAGACAGTTCGGCTCTCAGTGGCCTCCTGCTCGAGTATACCTGACGCCGCCATTGCTAGCTGGCCGCGCGCGACCCCGGCGTGACTGGGCTGACCCGGCATGCCTGGTTAGTGCGACCTGTTGGATGGCGCCGTAGGCTGCTGCCATCGGTACAGGGTGCCGGACAACGCCCGTGCTGGTGGCTAGTCGGCTGTCTCCAACCCGTCGCACAGCTGGCCCGTGAGCCTGCAGCCGTCCTCACCGTGTCTAGCATTCACACGTTCCTGACAACGCCTCTACCGGTGGCAGGTCGTTTGGCGGCGGCCCACCGCAAGCCACACACTGCGTGCCGGCCGCCCGGGCTGTAATCGGTCCGGACGGGTTCCGCTGTGTGCGCAGGCCAGTTCCGTAAACCGCCGCTCTCTGTAACCGTTGGGCTGTCGCTGCACCTAGGGCTGTCGACAGATCACGTACGTGTAGTAAAAGACATTTTGTGGGTAGTACAGAGTTCCACTGAATATATAAGTGAAAGTTTAACAGAACACCTCACTGCTACTTGGTTACTAAATTGTCATGTAGGTGTTTTTTATGTTTTGTTAACGCTTTGGAAAACAAGTTCGGCTTATTCGCTTTCGAGTTACGTCGGGGTCATTAGTTACGCAACATCTTCCAATGTTTAATTATGACTTTCACGTCTATGTCTGATGTACTTTCACACCCTGACTTCCTGTTATCAGCTTTTTGTGCAGTGTTTGTTAAATAGATTGCCATCTCCAAGCTTTCAATTCCATTTTTCGAATCATTTAACCCAGTGTCACTCGCCGCCACCACCAAACACTTATTCGAACCCAACCAATGACGGGTGAACACATTCCGTTCGAATGCCCTTTGCTCGGGTGGGAAGGTCAAGCCGGTCACCTGAGATCTCGGAAAGCAACAAAGCTAAAGAAGCTAAATTCAAAAGGTATTTTGAGCTGTGTGCAATTCATATGTGTAAAGATTTAAGGCTCTTAGATGATGCCAGTCCAGTCAAACAGGAGCAAAAATGTCTGGTTTCACATCGATGCCTGAAGTGTTCCCCCCTCCCCTAAGCCCACCTGTTTGCACGAAACAAGACCGTCTGATGCAAACACTGAATCTAGATGATGCTGGTGCTAAGCAAATGGTATCTAGTGCACATTTACATTTAATGACATTTTTCGACCTTTGTAGGCTAAATGTGACCAAAAGTTTCAAGACTTTTTCATTTTTGCACTTGAAAGAGCATCAAGGATTATGCTAGGCGGTATGTTCCTAAAAACAAAAAGGTTCACCTGTGATTTCTAGGTGCGCAGTCTTTTCTGAACTTCAAGAACCGCATGGAAGGCGCATAATGCGGTTTCTGCTCTCAAGGACTTGTAAAGGGCACAAGAAACTATCCTTCACGTTAAGTTGCGCCACCAACAAACAAGTTAGTTCTTGACTCGATCTAAACTTTGTTCTTGACCTTGAGCTATTCAAATGCAGCAGTTTGATTGTTATGTCGCCTAAGAAATAAACGAGATGTATGGCTCCGTTTAACACTCCCCTGTTACATCAGATGGAACGATTCGTTTAATATTGTCATCGCTGAGCCCATGGCCTAATTTCACCAGCCGTAGGTCAGCACCCTTACATGGTACAACAAGATGGGTGGTGTAGGATATACATGGTCGCATTAGTGATACGTTTAGGAAACTGCGACACTTACCACTTAGACAAGATGGCTGTTTGATCTTTATTTGACCAAGTATTCCCTCTATGCTCATTGGCATTCCGAGGCTGAAAGGAGTATTTTGAGGTGAGGCGGGGGAGGCTCATGGCAGCATTAGTTGCCTCGGTCATTCCGAAAGGACATAATAAGTGACACCCCTGGCTGCAACCTTTTCTCCCTCCTTGTCCTAACTAAAAAATTGCGACTGTCACTCATGTTACGGCGCGCACGAGCAATCGCATCCGGTTCGGCCACACGGCACTGGTTTCAAATCCCCGCTTCTCATTGGAAGGTTTGAACGGCCTCGACCGTAACGCGCCGCAGTTCTCGAACCGTTAACCGCCGCATTTGACTTCCGTTTCTATTCCGGCGCTCCGACTCGTGTATGTTTTCATCCGTGCAAGGCTGAATCTGCTGAGCTTGGAATCTACTCTCGACATTTGAAACAGCGCACGTGGTTGTTGAATGCTGCTGATGGATGCTACGGAGTTTTCGAACGAAAAGAACGTGATGCATTGGCTCAGTGGAGAGCAGAATGCAGACACATCCCTGCTTTCCCTGCCAACGGAAATTTTGGAACACATCTTGTGTTTCCTGAGCGTAGAAGATCTTGCTTCTGTGTCACAAGTGTGCAAGAGGCTTAATGATGTCCATACTTCAGAGAAAGTATGGAAGTTTGGATTCGAGTCCAGGTGAGCTCCTGTTCTTAGGATGTCAGATTGCTGGAAAGATGAATTTTGCCACTGGCTGTGATCTTTCAGTCTTTTGCTACAGCTGACATCTAAAAATTATTGCAAGATGGAATGCAATCAGACTAATTCTGTAAATTTACACATATTTTAGATGTCTGTATGTACCCATGGATGCATATTTCTGACTTAAGACAGTGCCAACTACTGCAGTTATTCAGCCAGCAGTTGCAAAGAGTGCACCCTCATTACGCTCAGCTGACTGGCTCTGTGATGCAATTACTGACAAATGTATGTCAACTTTTGTACTTTTTTATCCTTCTGCTGTGCACTAATGGCTAAGTTGTTTGTGGAGAGTGTTTGGACATTTTAGAAGGAATTGAGTGCTAGGCTATACACCAGTCAAACTGACCCAAAGTTTCATCCATAATATGTTTTTCTTCACATGGCCTATCAATGCCTTGAGTGTTGATTGGGATGATGATTTCCTGAAGCGAATGATAATATCAGGGAGAATATGTTTTGCACTTACTACCTGTAAAGCTCACATGCAACATGGAATTTGGGTTGTAGCACATATTGTTGTTGTTAGACACTGTGCTATCTTGAATTTGGGTTCTGGAGATGCAGTGCAGCTGATAAGTATGTGGTAAAGTCCATTTGTCAAATGACAAAGGAGGGCAGACAGCTGATCAAAGCTTTCATTACAAATCATCCTCATGAACCCCATTTGGAACATCTTTTGTTGAATTTTACCTGGCACTGCAATCCTATTCTGCTTAGATGGGAAGGGTTTCATGATACTTTTCATTCCAAATGCAAGCATATGCTAAATTATCTCAAAAGCAAAACCTTGCCTATATGCAAGGTTTTGCGTTTCATTGCATATATGCAACCAATGCCAGTAACAGGGATGACATTTTGAACAAAAGATAAAGAGTGTTGGTGATGACTTTGGTAAATGACGGTCCACCTAAAAAATTTGTTAGTGTCTCGTCGCTGCTACTGTGTTTTAAAAGGCTCTTATCCTGTCTTTTCCATTCAGTTATATGCAGATAGTGCAAGGTGTTGATAGATGGCATTTGTTGCTCTGAAATTTTGACTGTAGGATATGCAGTGTTCTTCTAATTTATTGTAGTGCAAACTATGCCCTGGGACATTTATGCAAGTAGTTTTAACAAGTTCAGAAACCAGTGCTGCAGGGGACAGAGCCTAGTGCCAGAAATTAGGCAGCTCGTTGCTAATTCAGTGATGGTGGTATAGCATCTTGTACCCATATAGTGATATACTTTATGGTGGTAAATGCAAAGAACTGAGGGTCTTTAGGTCATGGTTCATGGACAACCAACAGTTGTTATTTGATCTCCATTTTGTTGATACACAGCATTTTCCAGCAATCCTTTATTTCCATCTCTCAGATGGTGATTAGCATATTAAACAAACTTAACATTGGTCTTGTAACAATAGCACACCACAAAGGAACTGATGCATGACACCAGTAGTGGACAGCTGCACTACTAAATGGAACTCAGCTATATTTGGTATCATAATTAAAATTGGTCAAAAGCAACCCATTTTCTTCACATTACAACCAAAAATTGGAATTGCTATGCTTTAAACAACTGTTGATTTATGGGCATCTGCTTTATTCAGTCCTATCCAGGTAGAAACAAATGTCTCGAGAAATATAAAGATGCTGATCATCTTGCTAATAACCAGTTGCAGTGATGGTATGGTGAGGAAAATGTGGTGTGTGTGGTGGTGCGTCGTCACGTTTCATTGCATATGCTGACTGAAGATGTCATTGATTCAATCACGCTCGCTGTGCCCAATGTTTTGACCAAGATTATTGAGCTAGGCGTGATATTTAGGCAGGTCTTCCACCCAAGAGACCTCCCAACGTGCCGATTTGCCTCAGTCGTGACCTGTGTTCTTGTTTCGCAGGTACCCGCGCTTGATTGCAGCCCTCGTGCCGACCTGCCCTGCTGCGCGTGTTTGAGCGGTGCGGGCCGCAGCTGGGCGGCGTATTGCGAGGTTCCGCGCCTCGGCTGGCCACCACCTGCGCACGGCCCTAGCCAAGATGGCCGACAGATGCTACTCAGTCCACTGCCTGCCGGACCCCGCCATGGAAGAGTTCCGCAAGCTGGTGCCCGTCCATGGTACCCTTTTTAATCGGGATGCCCTTCTGAGGTCATCTATCCCTGCCAACACTGTCCGTAAGTTGGATCACATTGTCGGGGTGGTCTGGTGGCATGCAGTGTGCTCAGCTGAATGCAATTTTTCAACCATAAATTCTTAGTCACATAGGTACTGCACGTGCTATGTCCTTCGTATCATCCTTCACGTGCCCTTTGCCTGCTGAACGCTGATGAAGGTAGATCATCCACAGTCTGAAGTATTCATTGTCTCTAAATTTTGGTCTTAAAACTCTGGAGCTTCTCATTTACTTATGACAGTTGGGCCATATGAGCAACGGTGGCCATTTATCAAGGAGCTGATGGTGTCTCTTGTCGCTCTGTCCCGCTTTCCCTTAGTTTGGATACCCATCTTATCCCGACATTTTGTGTGGACAGGAACCAGACTGGATCAATGGCTCACTCCGTTTCACTACCCTGTTTCCTAGGCTTACCTTTGTTGTCGGGATGGTTATGGCGAGGCGTTCTTAAGGCGTATCTATGGTCGTATCTTAACAGCTTGCCAGTATTGTACGTACGGTCCTGCTCGCGTCCAGACCTTGGTTTTATTCCCCCGCACCACCTTCATGCTCTTTTATATGCTCTGCTATAACTAAGTAAATATGCAGACCGAACCAGGACTATTCGCTCCAGAAATTTTTACTCATGACTTGTAATGCAGCTCCGCATCACAACTGGTTGCCGCAGTGGACGTTCGCTCGAGAAGATAATTCGTCGAGAAGTTTTACTCATGACTTATATATAAGCCTTCCGACATCACAACTGGTCTCCGGACGAGTGGACAGATGCTGTGTTAGGCATATGTGTAATTCGAAGCCTTCTTTGGCAGGGATGATGACCTGTCTCTGCGCTACTATGCGCGGATGCTGTTCCGCGAGATCCAGCGAGACGTCGTGCTGCTGCCCATGTTCCGGGAGTACATGCAGCGCCCAGCGCAGCATGTGAACGTGCCCGAAGCCTTTTATCTGATGAGCCTCTGGATGGTCCCGGAGCAAACCAACAACCGAGAGTCCAGTCTTAAGGCGTGAGTCTCTCATCTTCCTTACCAGATGCTCGATCTCCATGCGGAAATTCAAGATTTGGCACGACCATGTTCTGCCAGCTCGACTGTGTTTCTAATGTATATGTAGCTCTTCCTGATGGGCACAAGTATGCAACTAATCTCACAGCCCTTTTCTGTGTTTATTTGTGCCGATGGTAGCTGACTGCAGGCTGTCTGTTACCTACGCTTATGGAATTTTTCATGTTGTCGCTCTGCACAGAAATGCCACACCGCGCTGTGTTTTTACTACAGATGCATCAACAGGGACTTGACGCATGGTGTAGCAAATAGCTAGGGTCAAACTTAGTATCCAGTGTGATCGTGGTTTTCGCCAGAGGAA
The DNA here is from genome assembly GCF_011947565.3 of Pollicipes pollicipes. Lineage (NCBI taxonomy): Eukaryota > Metazoa > Arthropoda > Thecostraca > Pollicipedomorpha > Pollicipedidae > Pollicipes > Pollicipes pollicipes. The sequence continues at coordinate 11,877,669 of NW_023596461.1, read as the reverse complement.
CGGCGATACAAGGCACTTATCTCACATATTGATAAAGTCTTTACGTTGCAACATTCGTCTCCATCTTCCCCCTGCCCCCCCCCCCCCCCCGTGAACAAAGACGACCTTTCATGTGTACATGCGAGCGTTGACACGGCGTGGTTTTACAGCTGCTACATCAAGGTCGCCGGCCTGGTTTTGGACGAGCTGCGTCGGAAGCTCCCGGAGCACCCGGCCGCCGCCTGGGATACGTGCAAAAAGAACCCGTTCGGACCTACGCTGTGGACGGATGACCAGACACTGATGCTCTTGGACGTGCTGAACATCGTGCTATATGATCAGCTTGCCCTAATGAAGGATGAAGAGCCAGCGGACGCACCGGCTGCCGAGCTGAACACACTGGTGAGTGTACTGCAGTAAATATTTATCAATGTTTCCTGGACATTGAAGTAGGTGAAATCACACACAGGACATGCGCAGGCTTCTCTTTCTGATCTATTTTCCCTGACGTTGTTTTCGGTGCGGGGCTATGTATTGCGAAGCATAATGTCAGCCATGCGTTTCCGCCGGTTTGTCATTATGCGTTATGCGTTATTAAGGTTCATTATGCGGCTCCTGTCAGATGGCATAACACCGAACACCCTGTTGCGATGTCTGCACAGTCTAGAATCCAGAGTCTCCGTGAAAATTGTTGACTTTGACGATTGACCATGGTAGTCATGATAAAATGCTCGTCAATGTGGTCGTTACTAATAGGTGATGTTTTATTTGAGTAAGTGTGATATCCGTTTTATGAATCTATTGCTGGCTCTGTGACTGAATGGTGTGATGGACTGTTTGCTCTCAGTTGTGTGGAAGTTACTACTGTTGCCTGCAGCACAATGCGTTAAATGGTTTACTATTTCCTTTTTCAGGTGCTCTACCTTCGTCGCCACCTCCACTGTGCCGGCTCCGGGACGCAGACTGTAATGGGGACGGTCTACTCCTCGGTCGCTGGCATGCTGGGTGTCAACCTCCACAACGTGCAGTTCCCGCATAGCTCGATGATCTGCTGGCACCGAACGTGAGCATGGTCGCAAGAGGCGTGGGGAATGGGTCTTCTGGCACCATCGACGCTATATAGACGGACTTTGGCTGCTCAAGTCATGTCTTTTTGGGTGTTACTGCTTTCACGGCGTGCATCTATTCACCAGTTTTTGTAGTCACTTGATGCCGAAGAAATTGATGCATGTTTCATGATAAATTCTGCATTTTGATACGTTTGTTTCTTTCAACAAAGGCATTTATTATTGAAATCAGCGTTGGTAAACGCATCACTTCTCTTTTCCTTAAAAGAGAGTTTCAAATTCACCGTTTTATTTGGTCCTACAAAATTCTCTTCGGAGCGATTGGTCACTGCGATACGGAGGAATTAATCCAAAGTAATGGCGTGGTGTTACGCATGATTTGTATGTAATGACGTTGGTCATTTCCTTAAAACTAAGTATTCATTTCCTAACTATAGCATCCAAATTGTGTCAAGCCAATCGCATTGATGCACGATGTGTTGTCGTTTTGTGCAAACGCAGCAATTGTGCACTGACTGTGTTTGTGTTGTTTAGTCTTGTCTAGTTTGCCTTTTTATAAATTTGTTTATGTGCCTTTTTCTTTGTGACTGAAGTTGTCTGTTACACAGTGATGTAATGCAATTTATATGACGCATTTATAAATGCATGCAGTTCATTGTGCACGATGTCTTGACGTGCTGCTCCTCACGCAGGGACAGTGAAGAGTACCTGTTCATCGACGTTGTCCGTCGCGGCATGCAGCTATCCAGAGAGCAGGTGTTGGAGGAGTTGAATGCTGTACATCCGGACATGGATCTTCAGATGCTGGAACCCTTCCCCAGAGCAGGGGTACGTGATGCACCTGATGTTGCAAATTCTAGGAGAACAGGACCTGTTATATGGGGTACGTGGATTTTTTTCTTGAAAAATCTGCCGTTTTGTTTAACGAGTAGTTCTATGCCTGCCTTTGGCAAAGGAACTTTGCAAAGAAAGTACTAGAGTCTCAGGTCCAGGGTGTCTTGTTCTTATATGAATCTGTGAGTACCAGCAGGCCCGCTACAACTTGTGATAAGTCCTGCTGTGTGTACAGTCTTCAGTGTGCTGTGGTGCCAGTATGATGTCCCTCCATATCTTAAGTGATGCATTGTTTTTGGCAGCTGCTGGGCCGCCTGATCAATGGCGCCACCCATCCGGATGCCCGCCGGCCAGAGACTGGCTTCGACCTGGTCTCGTTTGAGACGCTGGCCTGCTGGGCCCGCAGCGACTGTCGCCTGGACATGGCTGCGCTCGACGACCTGATGTCCGCCCTGGCTCGTACCAGACCCATGTACACGCGCCGCCTGCTGCAGGTCAGTGGTGTTTGATGACGCTAGACCTGAACAATCAGCACGTACAATCTAAGAAGCATGCATAAATCGCTTAACCCAGCATGTGTGCTGTGTGTAATCCTCTAGAAAGCCTCGGCTTCGGCCAATTGTCCTTGTCGATTTCATTCATCAGGCGGTGCTGAGGTGGGCAGCGATGGCACAGCGGCGTCGCGGCTTCTTTTCGTTGCATTTGGCGGTTGTTTTCAACCATTGTTGGAAATATACGTCTGGTTCACTTTGATGCGCCTGATAATTGTGTACGATGTAGATGTGAATGGACGTCTGCAAGGTGACGTTCTGATCTCATCTTTGGTTCTCAGAAGAATCGAATTCGTACATGGCCCGCAGTCGAGGGCTGGGCGTTGCGTCCAAGCTTGTGTCAGAAAAAAACACGTGGCGATACAACGGGGGAATCTGATGTGACCTTATTTTCACTGCTTTCCGTCTGCAGCAATTCGTCCAGGCTAACGACATATTTCTGGCGGAGAACGAGAGGCGTGGCTTGGAAGTACTCATGAAGCACTTCAAGAGGATGTACAAACGGCTGGCGCTCTCCCTGGATGAACAAGAGGCCAAAGTCCAGGAACTGGTAAGAAAAATGAACTCGATTTGATGAAATTGCCAATGGGTGAAGTTACTCCTGTAGCTTCTCACCAACATGATGCAGAAGCATGCGTGTGCATACTCGTGTGAGTGGTGCATTTGGGTTCCGTGGTGTTTGTGTCATGTTATGTTGTGCATGCATGTCGGTCAGTTAAGTGTACGTCTTTTTGCAAGCGCGCCTTAAAATGCTGAATGCTAAATACCGCTGGCTAAATGCCGCTGTGGAACATGTTTAATCCCATGTCTAAGCATCATCAGCATAAAAATATGATGCAGATGTGCTGTTGTTACGTCGTTTTGCGCGTGTGAGCTTTTTGTTTCAAGGATTTGTGGATGCCCTATTTTCTCTCTTTATTGTTCTTGGTTTGGCTGATGCTCGGTACTGTCACTCAGCTCATTTGTTTTCATTTATGTTTTGTGTCGCGCTTCTCATGTTATATCATGCCGCTCAATCATCTTCCGAGGTTGTGTGCAACGCCGTCAGTATTTTCATCGGTGTTACAGGTGAACCTCCGCGCGGCGGACCGAGCAGCGGGCGGCTATCCGAGGCAGTTCGGCGTTGGTGACGTCGTCACGTACGGCGACGGGCGCCTGGCTGTGGTGTACGGGTGCTCACCATACTACGAGGTCTCACAGGTACGAGCGGTTTAAATGGAGTTACAGGATCAGACCAGTCCATGTCTGACCCCATTTGTACTGTTTTTTTAAGGAATTGATCTAGTTAAGTGGCAAAGCCTGAGAAGTCAACTCGACTTTTTGGTTGTTTTTTTACTTCTACCACAGAAAGGCAGTCGCTGAATACCTCGTAAATATTTAGTTGTGTGACTAGTGCTATCCTTATTTTGCCAACAGTGATCTTTTTTGAAAGAGGGGATATGGAATGTCTTCAGCATGTTGGGGTTTAAAGTATCTAATATGGTCAAATATGGTTTTACAATGTCCTGTCTGCCATTCCCATAATTCGTTTTCAATGCATGCCATTGTCGTATCACAACTGTGTCTTTCTGTTTCATACAGGCGTGTTGCATTTGTGTCATTCTTTCCTTCTGGGCTTTTCCCCCTTCTTCATTGGTGGTAGAAATCGGTGCGTCAGTGATGGGCATGTAAGCGTACCAATTTGCTACGGGTGTCACTTCACGCGTGAAAGTTCATTATCAGCATTTCCACGAAGCCTCACAGTTGTCCCTCGCTCTCATCTCCTACGACGGCCACGTGGTGTGAGTTATTGTGTTGACTCGGGGTTGGTGGTGTTTGCAGGACTGGATAGCACATAGTCGCGCCTGCTCCGGACTTGAGCGGGGAGAAAAGCAACCTTTCTACAACTTGTTGATGGAGGGTGACCGTTTCGGATGCATGGCTGAAGGTGAGCAGGCTCCCGGAATAAATATTGTGCACCGATTTGGAGTACATTACACTGACATCCCACCAGTATGTCAGTTACGAGCAGAGCGCTGGCATATTTTGGTTGGGTGCATTGGACCAGCTTTATGTACACCACAAAGGTGCTATGTTGAGTTGACTATTGATGATGTCTGCATGACAGATTTTGGAATATCTTCTCTGATTTGTATTCATTGCTATTCATAAGTTCAAATATTTGTACATTACCCGGCGAAACTGGACATTGTACTACGTAGTGGGGCTCACGCCCCTAGCTGCTGTTGAAAAATATTGCTAAGCTGTCGACAAATCACAGCAAATTGCGATATATCTCGCACCCATTCTTGTGTAGAGCGCCACTTCTGTCTACCACTAACAGAAGTGACTGTATCATTGCAGAGGAATTGCAGCTGGCCCCAGATCCCCAGCGTATCGATCATCAGGAAGTGGGACGCTTCTTCACCCGGTTTGACGGGGAGCGGTACGAGCCGATCGCTCCGCTGGCCATTCTCTTCCCGGAGCCGCGGCGTGAGAATGAGACAAAAACGAGCTTCGTCGAGTCTTCGATAGATGGCAGCGACAGCGACTGGGAAGACGACGTCGAGGAGGAAGAGGAAGAATGGAGACCGGCACCTCCTGCAGTGTGGATGGGCGTTTGGCCAGAGATCCTTGCGGAGGACTCAGATGATGATGAGGACACTGATGGTGTTGCCGTGGTCGGTGACGGTGGTCGGGTGGACCACTGATGGGTGCGTTGTGGCTGTGCGGAAAATCACAGGGGTTTTCTGAATATCTTAGCTGCCTCAGTTACTCTGTGTGGGTGTACATATGTGCATATTCTGGTGCAGGTGTTTTGTTTGCATGTAACCAATGGCATTTGTCTGTGATTTCTCACGCTGTATTGACGCCGTTTATCCTGGGCGGGCGGTGCTTGCTGACATAACGTCATTATGCAGTTTCTCAGGTCCCGTCAGTTGTATGTGATAATTTTCTGTGCCATCGGATGTTGATGTCATGCTAGCTTGAGAAATATGTGCATGTGCCACCTGTACATTTGTTTTTATCATGAGTGATATGTGACAAGTGATTTCGTACCTGGCATGCAGTGGTGGCTGTGCGAAAGCTCATCAGTGATATTTAGTGAATTGTTAGGCATTAAAATGTGTCCATTGCTATGTTTATATCTATGCTCAGGCATTGAAATGTGTTCATTGCTAGGTCATCATGGGCTCTTGCTTATATACCTGTGATATGCTTTCAAGTCTTGTGCCTTCGTTCACGAAGATAATTGCGTCCTGTTTATCTACATTTATTGGCGGTAGATAGGCAATCGGTGATTGCGGAGGTAACGTCATCCTGTTTCTCAGGCCCCTACATTTGTATGTGATGATTTTCTGCGGCATCAGTGTATGTGATACCAGCCTTAGAAGTACGTGCATGTGCCATGTCTACATTCATCTGTATGATATGAGTGATATGTTACGAGTGATTTCGTCCTCGGCTGTGGGAGAGCTCATCAGTGATGTGTAGTCAATTGTTCAGGCGTTGAAAAGTGTTCATTGCTGTGCCTTCGGTCATCATGGACTATTACTTGCATAGCTGTGATATGTTGTAAAGTCTTGTGCCTTCATTTTCGCCGATAATTGTATCCTGCATATGTACATTTGTCGGTGATAGGTACCACGTGCCGTTGGTAACGCAGTTTTACAAAGGAGCGACTTCGGGCTTTGCGTGCGTCATGTGGCACGAAGCCTTGCAATATTTGTAACCATGTGTATATGCGTTCACAATATACTAATAAACTGATGTCATTTTTCCCGAGATGAATGCGAGGCGGATTTGAATACAATGAAGGCCGAGACAGCACCGACATTGCTCATGACCTATGATGCGGCCCGTCAGCATGGATTGCTCTCCATTATTTTTTACATAAACTGAAAGAATTACGTCGGACTTGGGTAATTTTCAGCAAGCAGAAGTCGTGCATAGTGAAATTGTTTGCACTTGCGGGGCCTCACAACTCGCATTACGAGCGGTGGCGCAGGCCCGGTAAACTTCGTTGGCCAGAAATCACGTCTTCAGCGCCTTTGCCGGGTAAGTACTTACTTCATTTTCAACGTGCACATATCGCTGCAACCAGATGTCCGAGCGTGAGGAAAAATTGGAACAATTTGAAAGAAACAAATAGTAGGCACTCATGTTTGTGACTACGGAAAGTTTGGGCAATGGCAAATGGCATCAGGCTACCTGTGACCACCGCCCCAGTCGGATCGCACGTTGCGTGCTTCGTCCACCCGGTTGATCCCCTTATACGCTGAGGGAGTGACCGGCCAAAACCAGTGAGAGTGTCCGCCACCCAGCACTGACTGGTGACTGACAAGTGGCCTCCATTAGGATGAGCAAGGCCATCAAGAGCGCGGTGATTGACGCGGTGAAGCAGGGAAACCTCCTGAATTCTGTTAATGAGCAGGTGACGGCGACCGTGGCCGAAGCTGTGGTCGATAAGGATGAACAGATCAAAGAGTAGGGGGCTGGGGGCGGGGAGAATAGAGGAAACCAAGCGTAAACTAAATGACCGACGCATTTCCCTAGACGTCTCCGCTTTCACACGCGCCCAGGTAGCCGGCTACATACCCTTCGCTCGGGTGGGTGGTCATTTTGAACGCCCCCTGAGATCTCGGGAACTAAGAAAGCTAGAGATACCAGACTTACGAGATGTGTTGACCTGTACGTGAAGTCACTTAGGTCAAAGTTTCAAGTTCCTAAGTCATGACCTTCGGGTCAAAAAGGTGAAACAATATCAAATTTCAGTGTCAGAGGGAGGGGGGGGGCGAATACATTGTGTCCCCTGCGCCTTTAGTCACGCTGCCAAGTGCAAAGTCACGAGAAAGAACCGCTTTTTCCGCTTTGACGACATTGCCCAAACGGACCCGATCTGTAGGCAGCGTCACCTGTAGGCGGCAGCACCACCGTAGGTAGCGCCACCACCGTAGGTGGCGTCATCTACAACTCCGCGCAATTCGGGCCGAGCTACGTTAGCGGGCAAAGGGCACGAGCCATTGCTGGATTTAGGGCACTAGCACTACGGGAACATTTCATCAGTTTGCCCGTCACATAAATCATGCGCTGAAGTGATAATCCAGAGTGAAATCAAAACAAAATAGCAACACATTATTTACCAAGTGCAGCCACAAAAATCGTGACTGCTGGAATACTGACTCTTTAATTCGGAACAAACGTGATGCACAACGCTAGGAGAAACTGGGCTTAGCTTCCCCGCACTGGAGATCACTGGCTTAGAAAGCATTTGCTAGCTACGGGACCACAAAGTTGTTTTGGTGATCAAGGAAGTGATTAAATGCGTTTAGGTTTGCGTGTTTATTAGCTGCACTGATGATCACGGTCCAAATTTATCTCATCCGAGACAAAAATCACAATGTATCGACAAATCTTAGCTGCACTAGTTAAAAGGAAGGTGCCAGATCTAATGAGATTGAAGCAAACATCACATAGGAAGCATTCAACATGCTTATAATCATCAGTGTACTTTTAAGTGGCAGCGACTGATACGGAGTGGCATAGACCGCTCTAGATAAGAAAACTGTTATATTTGGTAACTGTGCTTTTCAGTACGTCATTCTTTCATTGCATCGTGAAACGTTTGTGTGACGTTGATGTGCTGTCAAACGAGCCATGCGAAATTACCACTCGTAGTATCTCGAACTCGTTGAGAGACGGCAGCACTGGCGCATTTTTCACTTATCGACCACAGCTTCGGCCACGGTCGCCGTCACCTGCTCCTTGACAGAATTCAGGAGGTTTCCCTGCTTCACCGCGTTGATCACCGCTCTCTTGATGGCCTTGTCCATCCTAATGGAAGTCACTTGTCAGTCACCAGTCAGTGCTGAGTCGCGGACACTCTCACTTGGCTCGGCCGGTCACTCCCCCGGCGTATAAGGGGAGCGAGCGAGTGGACGGAGCAGGTAACGTGCGATCCGACTGGGGCGGTGGTCACAGGTAGCCTGATGCCACTTGCCATTGCCCAAACTTTTCTTAGTCATAAACATGAGCTTACATGAGCATGACGTGACATGACATGACAAACATGAGCATTTGTTTCTCTTAAATTTTTCGCATTTTTCCTCTCGCTCGACATCTGGTCGCAACGATATGTGCACGTTCAAAATGAAGTTAATACTTAACCGCCAAAGGAGCTGAATCCATGTGATTTCTGGCCAACGAAGTTTACCGGGTCTGCGCCACCGCTCATAATGCGAGTTGTGAGGCCTCGCACGTGCAAACAGTTTCACCATGCGTGGCAACTTCCACTTGTTGAACATTACGGAAGTCCGACTTAATTCCGCCGGCAGTACGTAAAATTAATTTTAGTTGAAATGAAATGTCAATATTTAAAAGTCACCCTCGCACTCATGACAAGATAAGAGCGTTATTCAAATTGTATCAATTCGTAAGCCATACGGCAATCAAGGCCGAGAGAATATAGTTGTCGAGGAGTTTATATCTGACCTTTGTGAGCGCGTTTCTAGATATAATGGCCGTCAATGGACGCTCAATCAATGTTGTGCAATATATGATGACGTAATCAAACTATGAAGCATGTAGGGGGATATTTACTAAAGAGATAATTGTACTGTCTGGAGCAGTCTTTTGCATTTAAAAGTATACGTTAAACGCATAAAACGCGTCACAAAACGGATATGCACGCATAAAACGTTAATTATAAGTGGCGTGGTTTCATCATGTCTGATGATTGCTTCAGTATATTCAAATGTGAAACACTCCTTTAAGACCGCCGACCTAGATCATTGCCGGTCCAATTTACCCCGCGGGTATCAGTGAATGTAACATCTAAGGACTCGTTCAATGTCAGGCCAAAACGAAGGAATCGGAATCGTTCTAAAACTAAGGAATCTAAGGAATGGTTAGAAAACTAAGGAATCGTTCCATCTGATGAAACAACGGAGTAGTAAGTGAAGCCGTACATCTCGGAGATAATTTCTTATGCAGCATAACACTCAAACTGATGAATTTCATTAGCGTAGGGTCAAGGATAAAGGTTAGATCAAGGCAACAAATAACCTGCTTGTTGCCGCAACTCAATGTATGGGGTAGTTTCTGGTGCTTGTTCTCATGTTGTTCAGAGCAAGAACCACGTTATGCATCTACTATAGGGCTCTTTAAGTTCGGGAAAAATGACGAACCTATAAGTCCCGGGTGAGCATTTTGTTTCTAAGAACGTATCGCCTAGCATAATCCTTGATGACTACTTAATTGCAAAAATATACGGAGTCTCTAAATGTTTGCTCATATTTACGCTTTACGGGTAGAAAGCAGTCATTGAATGTAAGAGCGTACTAGATGCCGTTTGTTTAGGACCAGCATCATCTAGATTCACAGAGGTTGCATGAGACGGTCTCGGTGGGAGGGGGGCGGGGGGAATTTCAGTCATCAGTCCGAGACTAGACATTTTTTATCCTGTTTGACCAATAATGTCATGATCTAAGGGGCTTAGTTTTACACTTTTGAGTTTACGTACACCTGACCTTGTGAATTTTGTGAACCCAGGTAACTTGTGAATCTTTTGTCTTTAGCGTTTTTGCTCTCTGAGATCTCAGGGCAGTCAAATTGACTCGCCAGCATGAAAAAAATGTCGAGTTTCGGACTGATGACTGAAATTCTGGAGAATGGTCAACATACACGATAGCTCAACATTCGTGTGAGACGGAGGGTTTCAACGCATAATATCTGGTCGCTGTGGGATATGATGCAGCTGGTGAATCCAGAACCACCCATGGCCCCGGCAGCAGCAGCGGGAACAGACGCAAACGGATTGCGAAGAATAACCAGGGAAAGAGGAGGTAGGGAATCAACATAGCAGGGTATTAGTAACGTTAGGATACCCTAGACACCGCCATTGCCGGCGACATTTCGGCTCTCCGTGACCACTGCTCAGGTATAATAATATACTTATAGTAATATATATATACATATATATATATATATATATATATATTGTACCCGAACTGCTAGATCATATATATATATATATATATATATATATATATATATATGTATACGCGCGACCCCGGCTTTACTGGGCTGACCTCGCATGCCTTGTTCGCACATGCCCTGCCTTGTTCACAGTTGACCCCGCGCGCCTGCAGGCGTCCTCACCATGCCCAGTTTTCTCGCGTGCATGACCGGAACTCGGTGCTTGCAGACATGCCGTCATGATTTTTCTCAATTGCATGCTTTTACATGTGATAGCTGCATTTGTTATCGGTTATGTATGCGATGTCAGCTTTAGAAGTGTGCGCATGAGCTTGGTGGACATTCTTGTTTGTCGTATGTATGCTAGATCATGACTGATTTCGTACTTGGCACGTGATGTCTGTGGGAAGGCTGATCGGTGATATTTTACATATATTAGATATATAATGTACTATCATATACTATCATAATATTAGGTATATATATATATATATATATATATATATATATATATATATACGTGTGTGTGTCTATAGTGATTAGTGGTTTGAATGTCTTAACTTGCTTAGACATTAAGATGTGTGTTCATTGCTATGCCTTAGTTTATCTCGGGCTATGCTTACATAGCTGTGATATATTGTCAAGCCGTGTCCATGCCTACACTGCGATGATTATGTCCTGTGTATGTACACTGATCGGTGGTAGGCACGATGCATGACCTTTTATGTCCCAGGTATTATTATACGTATTATAGTTGTTAGCGCCGTTTCACAAAGCAACGACTTCGGGGATTCGTGTACGGCAGATGGTACCAAGCCCTGCAATACTTGTAGCAATGGGTATGAGCAATTCTCATACATATGAAATACAGACATTATACACGCTCATACATACATTATGTATGCTCGGTGAGCATACATAATATACTAGTCCTTTTGCAATGCGTCCTGGGATGACGGCTTTCAGTAGACTTAAGACCGCAGTATTCCAAGTAATACGATTACACGGACACTCTGCCATGACCTATGCAACGTTGCTCTGTCATGGATTGCTGTCCATCTTGTTTTGGCAAAAAGTATTGGACGTGTTACGGTGTGCTTCAAATAGTATTCAACAAATAGGAGCCCTCTAGCGTGACGAAATTCTAACGCGTGTGGGGACCCGCAACTCGCACTGCAAGCGGTGCCGCGTGCCCGATAAGCATCGCTGGCCAAAAATCGCATGACTTTAGCGGCTTGGCCAGTTTGGGGAGGTATTTTTTGGGACGACCACATCTCCACGCTCATAACAACCATATACGTAACCACGTGTCTTACTGTCATGACGATTACAGTGTCATAGGGAGCGGAGGGGGCGAATACATTGTTTCCCCTTTGCCTTTAGTCACGTTGCCAAGTGCAACGTCACGAGAAAAAACCGCTTTTTGCGCTTTGACAAAATTGCCCCAACGGACCCGATCTGTAGGCGGCGTCACCTGTAGGCGGCAGCACCACCGAAGGCAGCGCCACCACCATCATAGGTGGCGTCATCTACAACTCGAAGAAATCCGTGCGGAGTTACGTTAGTGGGCCATGCGCACGAGCCATTGCTGGATTGAGGGCGCTAGCACAACGGGAACATTTCATCAATTTGCCTGTCACATAAATCATGCGCTGAGGTGATAATCCAGAGTGAAATCATACGTGTAAAACAAAATAGCAACACACGATTTACCAAGTGGAACTAAAGATATCGTGACTGATGGAATACTAACTTTTTAATTAGGAACAAACGTGATGCACAACGTAAGAGAAAAATTTCAAAAAATGTGTTTAGCTTCCCGCACTGGAAATCACTGGTTAGGAAATTGTTTGCTAACTACGGGACCACAAAGTTGTTTTGTTGATTAACGAAGTGATTAAATGCGTTTAGGTTTGCGTGTTGCCACACAACAGCCGCACTGCTGGTGACGGTCCACATTTCTCTCATCCGAGACGAAAAGTCACAAGTTATCGAAAGATCTTAACTGCACTAGTTAAAAGAACGGTGCCAGATTTAATGAGATTTAAGCAACCATCATGTAGGATGCAATCAACATGCTTATAATTATCAGTGTACTTTTAAGTGGCAGCGGCTGATTAGGAGTGGCAAAGACCACTCTAAATAAGAGAACTGTTATATTTGGTAACTGTGCTTCTCAGTACGTCATTTTTTCATTGCATCGCGGGGCGTTTTTGTGACGTTGACGTGCTGTCAAACGAGCCATGCGAAATTACCAATCGTAGTATCTCTAACTCGTTGAGAGATGGCAGCACTGGCGCATTTTTTTCAGTTTTCACGCAGCTTGGTATTAAGTTTTCCAAGTGAAGTTTGGGGAGATGCAGTTGGGGCACTGTTGGCAGTTGGTAAAATGACCTGCTCTATAAAATTTAAATGTTCTGGAACGCTTCAAAAGAATTCCGAAAGTATTGTGCAACGTGACGCTGAAACCTACAAAGCTGTAGCTAAGCAGTCCAAAAAAAAAAAATACAAGCACATCCTATGCGCGACAGGCCGGTTCGAGCCACGCCGCTGAAACTTTACAATTTTCGGACGGTGACACTCGCGCGGCCTGTGGCACCGCTCGTATTAATCGTTCTTCACATAGTTGATAAATAACGCATTGAGTCACCCAAGTTCAGTAAGCTAGCAGACATAGATTTAATGGCTCATACCATGCCCTTACAAACGGCTTTCAAAGATCTGCACAACAATAAGCTACCAGGCATTCCAAACCGCAGCAGCGGTGTGGATCAGGACGCCACAGCATTCCATCCCTCAGAAAATAGTGGGCTTTCCTAACACTGGCAGCTTCTGTCGCCTTGACATGGGATCACTGCAATTATTATCTGTTTTATTTTATCCGTTGATACATTTTGATCACAAACATTGATGACGCTGGATACATCTGAGGTACAAAAACATTGCGGTTGTTCCGTAGTAAAGCAGTTCTAGACGTGATACCTACAATCGACAAATGTGCACACACTGGAAAATCCTCATGCAGGTATATCTTGGCATATAGACTGATGCGACTATTACAGCATCAAAACAATGCCCCTTATATTAGTAAATGGCGACACTTCATGACCAGCCGAGTGCCTTGTAAAGCCCCAATGACCACGTAATGAAATGAAATACAGAAGTTATTGGTTCAGATAGGTAATATTTAAGCCGACCCGTAGGCCAGAGATGTTTGTGAAGTACTCTCAAAAAGTCTGATATGTCACAAACATTTCTACGGTTCTCTCATATCACCTTTGCATACCACTCCTGGCACGTCTGGTGTGACTGAATACAGTGTTACTCAGCTTGATTGGCAACAGTTCAGCGAGTCGGTGAGTTGCGTAAGAAAAGGCCTGGTGGAACATTCGCCTCTCAAGTCTTTGTTCATCAAGCCAAGGGCGTAAGCAATGTGTACGAGTTGTGCTCAAACTATGTCAAATTGATTACTTGTCCAGTTGACGCCATTCTCGTAGCCGTACTTAAGAGGATCTAGATAGGACGTTATTACCAAATTTGGTTGTGATTGCTAGGCTCATGCCTTACCCCAGGCTGGCACACGATAGACCCGGACCTACTGTGTCTAACCCTGCTCTATGCACGTTCTTCAGTGTGTTTCGATGTCACTGTGCCTGTCTCCCCATCTTACCATGTATACTGTGTTTTGGCAGCTGCTGAGGTACGTGATCCAGTGCACCACCCAGCCGGATCCCTGCCGGCCAGGGACCGACTTTGACTTGGCCTCGGTCGAGACACTGGCCTGCTGGGCCGCAGCAGCTGCCGCCTGGACACGGCTGCGCTCGCCGGCCTGATGTCCGCCCTGGCTCGTTCCAGACTAAAAGAGACGGCCAGGGTGGGCAATAATTCGTTTGTATCACGCTGGCGGAAACACATGTTATGTCTTTGTTTAAACGGAGAGAAATCATTAGGCGTGAGCATGAAAGTTCTCGTACCCACGGGTCCTGAAAGCTTGGAACAGCCTGTTTAAAATGAGCTGCAGCCTTACGCGCTTGTGTTTTTTTTTTGTGTGTTTTTCTCAGTGTGACAGGAATATGAAACAACTAGAGCTTGTTTCTACGAACAGTTTTGTGATCCCTTCCTTCCGCGACTCCGATGCATCTTTCTTGTGGTATGCCCCCGCTACCTCTTGTCCAGCATGTGCGCAGTGGCTTTAGTCTTAATGTGAGCCCACCTCGGAACCGAATATATTGCTTCTTCCTATCAAGGAAACTGAGACCCCCAGTTTGAAACTGTGTGCACACATTGCTGGGGCGCAGCGAAAGGCGCCAACCAGGCAGTACATGTCGCGCCAGGCTTCGAGCATGCCAAAGTATGGTGAAGAGTAACATAATTGATGGGAAAGGGCTCGAAGCGCACACGTGGTTTCCATACGGGGACACGGCCTCGAGGGTGCACGCAAGTTGGAAATCATCCCCCAGTATTGCCTGCCGCTGGTTAGAATCCTGTCATGTGCTCAGCTGCCCTGGCACCCAAGATCGCTCGCTATTATTTTCTCGCCATCGTAGATAGCAAATTAAGCCCAGATCAAGCTTAGCATGCTCCCGGTCGGCCGGTTGGATGCTCTTCGATCGGGTGAGGTATCAATTTGACCTCCCCTGAGATCGCACCTGAGACTCATGAACTAGGAAAACTACAGACACAAAATTGACAGGGTGTATTGGCCTGTAGATGAACCCACCTACGCCAAAATGTAAAATTTCTGGGTCAAATAGGGTCAAACAGGGCCAGACTCCAGATTGGTCTCCAAAGTGCGCCCAGAACCTAGACACCTGTTTTAAGAAAAGGACCACATGCTCATTTAAGGTCAGTGACCTTGCTTGTCCTTTCGAATCTTGTGGGGACCAAAATCATGCAAGATTATCTTGAGCTTTGCATTTGCATTAGCGATAACGCTTACGCTAGGCAGTATGTTCCTGAAAACAAAGTGTTGACCTGGGTCATTTTAGGTCAATGCCCTTTACTGACCTTCAGGAAGTCCATGAAAGATGTACGTCGGCTCCTGTTATCAATAAACTTGAAATGAGCACCATAAATGAGGCCGGTGGTTTATCTAACGTAGATCAGCTACCTTAACAGGTTCTTCATAATTGCTGATGCCAAACTGTGGTGCACTAATTCGAACTATATTACAGTGACATCCCACCAGTTTGTCAATTATCAGCAGGGTGCTGGCATATTTTGTTCGGCTGCATTGGACCAGCTTTATGTACACCACGAATGTCCTATGTTGAGTTGACTATTGATGACGTCTTTATGGTAGACTTTGGAATATCTTCTCTGGTTTGTATTCATTACTATTTCATAAGTTCAAATATTTCTACATCACACAACCAAACTGGATATTGTACTACATAGTGCAGCTCACACCCCTAGCTGCTGGTGAAAAATATTTCTAAGCTGTCCACAAACCACAGCAACTTGCGATATATCTTGCACCTATTGCCGTGTAGGGCACCTATTGTGTCTGCCTCAAACAGAAGTGCATGTATCATTGAAAAGGAACTGCAGCTGGATCCGCATCCCTAGCCTATCAATTTTCAGGAAGTGGGACGCTTCTTCACCCAGTTCGACGGGGATCGGTACGAGCCCATTACCCCGCCGGCAATTCTTTTCGCGGCGCCGCGGTGTGAACGCGAGAACAAAACGAGCTTCGTCGAGTCGCCGATAGACGGCAGTGACAGCCACATGGAGGACGACGTCAAGGATGAATAGGGGGAATGAAGACCGGCACCTCCTTCAGTGTGAACCGGCGTCTGGCCAAAGATCCTCCCCGAGGACCAAGACGATGAGGAGGACACTGATGGTGATGCCGTGACCGCTGACGGAGGCCCAGTGAAACACTGATGGCCACGTTGTGGCTCTGAAGAAAAGTACACGGGTGTTCTGAGTACCTCACCTGCCTCAGTTACTCTGTTTCGCCGTACATATGTGTATGTTCATTTGTAGGTGTTATGTATGCACCGAACCAGTGGCATTTCTCTTAGATTGCTCACGTTGTACTGACGTAGGCGATCATAGGCAATCAGTGCTTGCAGGCTTACTGTGATGATAATTTTTGCCTAGTGCGCACATTTGTCTGTGAAAATTTTCCGTGCCATCGCTTGTGTTTCTGATGCCAACTGTATAAATATGTGCTTTTACCACCTGTGCATTCGTTAGAATCATATCAGTGACATGCGATGAGTGGTTTCGTACTCGCAATGCAGTTTTTGCTGTGGAAAACATCACCAGTGATATTCAGTCATTTGTTCAGGCATTGAAATGTGTTGATTGTTATGCATTAGGTCGTCACATCCTATTGCTTGCATAGCTGCAAAGTGTTCTCAAGTTTTTGCCTTCAGTTACGCCGATAACTGTATCCTGTTTGTCTACATTTATCGTTCGTAGGTACCTCCTGCGGTTCGTAACGCAGTTTTACAAAGGACCGACGTCGGCTTGTGTGTGCGTCATATGGAACGAAACCGTGCAATATTTGTAGCAATGTGTAGATGCATGCACAATATGCCACTAAACGAATGATATTTTTTCCTTTGGATAAATACAAGGCGACTTTGAATACACTGAAGGCCCACTTTTTGTAGGCAATGAGAGAGCACGGACATTGCCCATGACCCATGATGCGGCGCTTCAGCATGGATTGCTTTCTACTATTTTTTACATGAGTTTCTGAGAGAATTACGTCGGGCTTCGGTGGTTTTCAAAACGTAGAAGTCGTCCTGCATGGCTATAACGTTTGCACGCATGGAGCCCCACAACTCGAAGTACGAGCGCCAGGGTATAGTAACGTCAGAGAACACCAGACGCCGTCCTTGCCGGAGACAGTTCGGCTCTCCGTGGCCTACAGCTCGAGTATACCTGACGCCGCCACTGCTCGTTGCCCCCGCGCGACCCCGGCGTGACTAGTCTGACCCGGCATGCCTGGTAAGCGCAACCTGTTGGATGGCGCTGGAGGTTGTTGCCAGCGGTACCAGGTGCCGGATAACGACCGTGCTGGTGGCTAGTCGGCTGTCTCCAACCCGTCGCACAGCTGACCCGTGAGCCTGCAGCCGTCCTCACCGTCTCTAGCCCTCACGCGTTCCTGACAACGCCTTTACCGGTGGCAGGTCGTTTGGCGGCGGCCCACAGCCAGCCACACACTGCGCACCGGCCGCTCGGGCTGTAATCGGCCCGGATGGGTTCCGCTGTGCGCGCAGGCCAGCTCCGTAAACTGCCGCTCTCTGTCACCGTTGGGCTGCCGGTGCACCAAGGGCTGTCGACAGATCGCGTACGTATAGTAAAGGACATTTTGTGGGTGGTGCAGCGTTCCACTGAAGATGTAAGTGAAAGTTTAACGTAATATCTCACTACTATTTTGTTGCCAAATTGACATGTAGGTATTCTGTTTAGCTTTTGTTAACGCTTTCGAAAACAAAGTCGGCTTATTTGGTTTCCAGTTATGTCAGGGTCATTAGTTACGCGACATGTTCAGATGTTTAATTATGACTTTCATGTCTATGTCTGATGTACTATGACACACTGACATCCTGTTATCAGCTTTTCGTGCAGTGTTTGTTGAACAGATTGCAATCTCCATGTTTTCAATTCCATGTTTTGAATGATTTAACCCAGTGTCACTCGCCGCCACCACCAAACACTTATTTGAACCCCACCAATGACGGGTTAACATATTCCGTTCGAATGCCCTTTGCTCGGGTGGGCAGGTCAGGCTGGTCACCCTGAGATCTCGGAAAGCAAGAAAGCTGAAGGAACTGAATTCAAACGGTATTTTGAGCTGTGTGAACTCATATGTGTAAAGATTTAAGGTTCTTAGATCATGGCGATCTGGTCAAACAGGAACAAGAATGCCTGGTTTCACATCGATGCCTGAAGTGCTCTCCCCTCCCCTACGCCCACCTATGTCCATGGGACAAAACTGTCTCATGGAAACACTGAATCTAGATGATGCCGGTGCTAAGCAAATGTTATCTGGTGCACATTTACATTTAACGACATTTTTCGACCCTTGTATGCTACTTGTGACCAAACTTTTCAAGACTTTTTAATTTTTGCACTTTAAGGTGCATTAAGGATTATGCTAGGCGGTATGCTCATAAAAACAAAATGCTCCCCTGTGATTTCTAGGTACGCAGTCTTTCCCGAACTTAAATGAACTTAAAAGCCGTATGGAAGGTGCATAATGCGGTTCCTGCTCTCAAGAACTTAAAAACAGCACAAGAAACCATGCCACACATTAAGTTGCGGCAACAAACAGATTATTTCTTAACTTCGTCAAACATTTGCCCTTGACCTTTAGCTATTGGAATTCATCAGTTCTTATGTTGCCTAAGAAATCATCTCCGAGATGTATGGCTTTGTTTATCGCCCTCCTGCTAAATCAGATGGAACGATTCCTTTAATACTGTCGTCACTGAACCCATGGCCTGATTTCCATTAGCGGCAGGACAGCACCCTTACATGGTACAGCTAAATCGCTGACACTGAAAAACCCGCTAAACATTTGTCTACTGTAACGGATACTTGGGAGCGGCTGCGCCGCGCTGTGCACGAATCATTCCGTAAAATATTGGGGGGGGGGGAGGGGCGAGGAGGGGGTAAAATACACCCACACCCAAGCACATGTTAACCTGCACCCGGGGAGCCCGTCACATACCACATGTTCGGAGTGGGTCAATTTCACCGCCTGAGACATAAAAAAGAACAAAGGCTACAAGAACCAACTTCACAAGATACGGTTGCCTGTATGCAAACTAAATTTTGTCACACTTTCAGGCCCCTAGTCCATACCTTCGGGTTAAACAAGATCAAACAATGCTTATCTCCCGATCGGTGTTAAAGGTACAACACAACTCCTTATGGAAGCGTCTTAAACATAAATACCTGCTCTGAGCAAAACGAAGCTGGCATTCGTTTTAGATCTGGGGCCTTGTTTAACCTTTCGATGGTCATGGTGACCGAATACAACATTGCTTAGTTTCTGTAATCTTAAGAAACGTCAAACAGAACGATAGGTAACATGCTGATGAAAAAAATGTTGGTCCTTGTCATTTTGTCACTTTCGGTCAATGACATTCTCTGAACTTTACGAACTTCACTGAAGATCCTTTTACAATCCCTGTTATTAAAACCTTCGACGTGAGCACCACAGATTACCTCACAAAGTACGCTCTATCTTAAAAGACAGGTTCATTTTCCCCTTCGATTGACCTTCATACCTCACCAAGGTGAAATGAAGTAATTCGGAACTAATTCGTAAAACACGCCGTTGTGGCATGATATTGAACGAGTCCTCAGAGGTTGCGTTCGCTGATAGTCACGGGCTAAATTTGACGGGCCATGATCTAGGTAAGCGGCCTTAAAGAGATGCTTCACACTTGAAGCAATCATCACACATGATGAAATCACGTCACTTACAACCACTGGCATACTTTTTGTATGATAAAGATTGTTCCAGACGGGACAATTATTTCTTATGTAAATATGCTTTTCACTGCGCAATCGTTTGGTTACGTCACGATTTATTACACAACATTGATTGAGCGCCGATTGACGGCCATTATGCCTAGAAACACGCTCACAAGCGCCCGATATAAGCGCCTCGACAACTATATTTGTTTTGGCCTTGATTGCCATATGGCTTAGTAGACCAAATACAATTTGAATGACGCTCTTACCACGTCGTGAATGAGACGGTGGCTTGGAAATACTGAGTTTGATTTCAAATAAAATGACTCTTTCCGGACCCCAGGGTATTGCGGTACGGTAAGCTTCCGCCGTTAAATTCAGCCTTTGCCCTGACTTTGCGCGATCGGAGCATGAAGGTCAGTGCTAAGCCAACAAACACCACTTAGCGTGAGTTCTGATTTCAGAAATCCATCGATTGAAAAGCTTTACATAAAATCTTAGAAGTGTTAAACAACGTAAACCTAAGTTTTATACCAAATGATTCGCTATTTAATTGCCAACTGCAATGCAAATTTGGCGTTGCAGTGTAGCGGTAAGCTTTCCGAATCTTGTCTCGGAAGCCATCAGCAACTCCTATTTTTTACACTTTTTGATTTTTTTGAAACTTTTGAGAACTCCTTTCAAAAAACTTTGAAAAGTGCTTTTCAGCGTTATAAAAATTTGGAAAACCAATTCGTTCAAAATGTCTGCAAACTCCAACAAAGGCTTGCACCGAAATGCATCTGCTTTGACAACGAGATTTTGGTTTGTCAGGAATGTGCTTGTTAACAGTTCGTGACAACCAGATATGTTCTAAAAAAACATTTTGTTGTCTATTTCCCTCACTTGTCAGCAAGTAACGTCAGCACATATTTTTATGTATACTGAGAATGAAAGCAAAAAACTGTTGACATTTAGTTGATTCAGACTTGCCTTCCTCCAAAGCAATGACATCCCATTTGTAGTTAATAAGAACTACCGGCTTTCCACGATGCTTAGAACAGACACTAAGTCACAGAAAAGAATCTTAGCAAGAGTTAATGGGTAATGGACCACGAATGACCAGCGCGTGTGCTAATCTTGTTGCTGACCGAATACTAACTGCTACGGTACAGTACGAAGGTAAAACCAAACATTACAGAATCGAGAGGACTAAACAGCCTCCGCGCTCGCCCGCGCCACCCAAGCGGCCGCCGCCGCCGCCGTCAGCCCGCCAATTTTGATTTGTCAAAAGACTTGGGATTTTGGTTTGTCAGGAATGTGCATGTTGAAAGTTTGTGATAACCAGATATGTTCAAAAAAATCCACTTTGGTGTCTATCTCCCTCACTTGTCAGCAAGTAACGTCAGCACATATTTTTATGTATACTCAGAATGAAGCAAAGAACGGTTGTCATTCAGTTGAGTCAGACTTGCCTCCCTCCAAAGGAATGACACCAGCGCCGGCAACAATGCATCTCGTGCTGCACAGCTCGTGCGGCTCTCGTGAGTACGCGCCGGGCACCTCCTCCCCGCGCGGCCGCACAAAACTGAAACATGCATTAGCTTCTAGTAAGGCCACTCGCGATTTTCAAAGCTGCCAACTTTTGAAGTTAGCTGTTCTTGATCAAAATCCGAACCGTATTATTTCAAAAACGTGTCAAACATTTGCCGGGCGGCTTAAAATGTAAAGCGGGTAGCGTGACAACCCATTAGGTACCTAGACCACGATGAGTGGTGTACGATATACATGATGGCATTAGTAACGCGTTTAGGAAACTGCAACATGTACCAATTAGACAAGATAGCTGATGTATCGTTATTTGGCCAAGTATTCCCTCTTTCCTCATTGGCATTCCAAGGATGAAAGGAGTATTGTGAGGTGAAACGGGGAGGCTCATGTCAGCATTAGTTGCATCGGTCATTCCGAAAGTATATAATAAGTGACACCCCTGGCTGCACCCTTTTCTCCCTCCTTGTCCTAACTTAATAAATTGCGACTCTCACTGATGTTACAGCGCGCACGAGCATTTGCATCCGGTTCGGCCATACAGCACTGATTTCAAATGCCCGCTTCTCATTGGAAGGTTTAAACGGCCTCGGCCGTGACGTGCCGCAGTTCTCGAACCGTTAACCGCCGCATTTGACTTCCGTTTCTATTCCGGCGCTCCGACTCGTGTATGTTTTATCCGTGCAAGGCTGAATCTGCTGAGCTTGGAATCTACTCTCGATATTTGAAACGGCGCACGTGGTTGTTGAATGCTGCTGATGGATGCTGCGGAGTTTTCGAATGAGAAGAAAGTGATGCATTGGCTCAGCGGAGAGCAGAATGCTGAGACATCCTTGCTTTTCCTGCCAACGGAAATTTTGGAACATATCTTGTGTTTCCTGAGCGTAGAAGATCTTGCTTCTGTGTCACAAGTGTGCAAGAGGCTTAATGATGTCCATACTTCAGAGAAAGTATGGAAGTTTGGATT
>NW_023596461.1:11832770-11855334 GCF_011947565.3 Pollicipes pollicipes | reverse complement strand
CATGACAAACATGAGCATTTGTTTCTCTTAAATTTTTCGCATTTTTCCTCTCGCTCGACATCTGGTCGCAACGATATGTGCACGTTCAAAATGAAGTTAATACTTAACCGCCAAAGGAGCTGAATCCATGTGATTTCTGGCCAACGAAGTTTACCGGGCCTGCGCCACCGCTCATAATGCGAGTTGTGAGGCCCCGCACGTGCAAACAGTTTCACCATGCGTAACAACTTCTGCTTGTTGAACATTGCGGAACTCCGACGTAATTCCGCCGGCAGTACGGTAAAATTCATTTTAGTTTAAATGAAATGTCAAGATTCAAAACTCACCCTCGCACTCATGACAACATAAGAGCGTTAATCAAATTGCATCAGTTCATAAGCCATACGGCAATCAAGGCAGAGAAAATACAGTTGTCGAGGAGTTTATATCTGACGTTTGTGAGCGCGTTTCTAGATATAATGGCCGCCAATGGGCGCTCAATCAATGTCGTGCAATATATGATGACGTAATCAAACTATGAAGCATTCAGGAGGATATTTACTAAAGAGATTATTGTACTGTCTGGAGTAGTCTTTTGCATTTAAAATGTACGTTAAACGCATAAAACGCGTTATAAAACGCACATGTGTGCATAAAACGTTAGTTATAAGTTGCGTGGTTTCATCTTGTCTGATGATTGCTTTAGTATTCTCAAATGTGAAACCCCTCTTTAAAACCGCTGACCTAGATCATGGCCGGTAAAATTTACCCCGTGACTATCAGTGAACGCAACATTTAAGGACTCGTTCAATGTCGGGCCAAAACGGAGTGCTATACGAAGCCATACGTCTCTAAAACAGTTTCGCAAGCAGTGAGACGTGATAAGTTAGGACTGCCACAACTTCATTCAACCTTGGTGAGGTATGAAGGTTATGCCGATAAGAAAAACAATCTGCTTTTATTAGGTCGAGCGTGCTTGTGGGATATTTTGTGGTACTCACTTTGAAGGTCTTAATAACACGGATTGTAAAATGATATTTCGTGAGTTCTTCAAACTCAGAGAATGTCATTGATCTTAGGTGATGAAGACCAACATTTCTTTACCATACTACCTTGCGCCCTTCTTGACGTTTCTTAAGATTACAGAACTTAAGCAATGTTGTATTCGGTCACCATGACCATCGAAAGGTTAAATAAGACCCCAGATCTAAACTGAATGCCAACTACGCTTCACTCAGGGCAGGTATTTAGGTTTAAGGCGTTCGCATAAGGAGTTGTGGTGATACCCTTAACACCGATCCGGAGTTAAGCATCGTTTGATCTTGTTTAACCCGAAGGTATGACCTAAGGTCCTGAAAGTGTGAAAAAAAATATTGTTTGCTCACAAACAACCCTATCTTGTGAAATTGGTTCTTATAGCTTTCGTAGTTTTTGATGTTTTGGAGGATGATATTGGCCCAATATGAGCGTGTGGTGCTCACCTGGCTAGCCGGGTGCAGATTAACATGCGCTTGGGTGCCGGTGTGTTTCACCCCCTCCCCTCCACAGATGTTTTCCGGTATGATTCCTGCCCAGCGAGGCGTAGCCGCTCCAAAATTGGCGTAATAGTAGACAGTTGAATAGCGGATTGTTCAGTGTCAGCAATTTAGTTGCACCTTATAAGGCTGCTGACCTACGGTTGTCGAAATCGGGTTATGGATTCAGCGAAGACAATACTAAGGAATCGTTCCATCTGATGAAGCAACGGAGTAGTAAGTGAAGCCGTACATCTCGGAGATAATTTCTTATGCAGCATAACACTCAAACTGACGAAACTCAATAGCGTAGGGTCAAGGGTAACGGTTAGATCAAGGCAACAAATAACCTGCTTCTTGCCGCAACTCAATGTATGGGGTAGTTTCTGGTTCTTATTCTCATGTTGTTCAGAGCAAGAACCACGTTATGCATCTATTATAGGGCTCTTTAAGTTCAGGAAAAATGACGAACCTAAAAATCCCGGGTGAGCATTTTGTTTCTAAGAACGTATCGCCTAGCATAATCCTTGATGACTACTTAACTGCAAAAATATACGGAGTCTCTAAATGTTTGCTCACATCTACGCTTTACGGGTGGAAAGCAGTCATTGAATGTAAGAGTGTTCTAGATGCCGTTTGTTTAGGACCAGCATCATCTAGATTCACAGTGGTTGCATGAGACGGTCTTGGTGGGAGGGGGCGGGGGAATTTCAGTCATCAGTCCGAAACTTGACATTTTTTTATCCTGGCAAGTCAATTTGACTGCCCTGAGATCTCAGAGAGCAAAAACGCTAAAGACAAAAGATTCACAAGTTACGTGGGTTCACAAATTTCACAAGGTCAGGTGTACGTAAACTCAAAAGTGTAAAACTAAGCCCCTTAGATCATGACCTTATTGGTCAAACAGGATACAAAAAAATGTCTAGTTTCGGACTGATGACTGAAATTCCCCCCGCCCCCCTCCCACCGAGACCGTCTCATGCAACCTCTGTGAATCTAGATGATGCTGGTCCTAAACAAACGGCATCTAGTACGCTCTTACATTCAATGACTGCTTTCTATCCGTAAAGCGTAAATATGAGCAAACATTTAGAGACTCCGTATATTTTTGCAGTTAAGTAGTCATCAAGGATTATGCTAGGCGATACGTTCTTAGAAACAAAATGCTCACCCGGGACTTTTAAGTTCGTCATTTTTCCCGGACTTAAAGAGCCCTATAGTAGATGCATAACGTGGTTCTTGCTCTGAACAACATGAGAACAAGCACCAGAAACTACCCCATACATTGAGTTGC
Organism: Pollicipes pollicipes; assembly: GCF_011947565.3. NCBI lineage: Eukaryota > Metazoa > Arthropoda > Thecostraca > Pollicipedomorpha > Pollicipedidae > Pollicipes > Pollicipes pollicipes. Next base: position 11,852,547 of record NW_023596461.1, on the reverse strand, counting down.
GGCAACAAGCAGGTTATTTGTTACCTTGGTCTAACCGTTACCCTTGACCCTACGCTATTGAAATTCGTCAGTTTGAGTGTTATGCTGCGTAAGAAATTATCTCCGAGATGTACGGCTTCACTTACTACTCCGTTGCTTCATCAGATGGAACGATTCCTTAGTATTGTCTTCGCTGAATCCATGGCCCGATTTCGACAACCGTAGGTCAGCAGCCTTATAAGGTGCAACTAAATTGCTGACACTGAACAACCCGCTATTCAACTGTGTACTATTACGCCAATTTTGGAGTGGCTACGCCACGCTGGGCACGAATCATACCGGAAAAAAACATCTGTGGAGGGGAGGGGGCGAAATACACCCGCGCCCAAGCGCATGTTAATCTGCACCCGGCTAGCCAGGTGAGCACCGCACACTCGTATTGGGTCAATGGCATCCTCTAAATCATCAAAAACTACGAAAGCTATAAGAACCAATTTCACAAGATAGGGTTGCTTGTAAGCAAGCTAAATTTTGTCACACTTTCAGGACCTTAGGCCATACCTTCGGGTTAAACAAGATCAAACGATGCTTAACTCCCGACCGGTGTTAAAGGTATTACCACAACTCCTTATGCAAACGCCTTAAACCTAAATAACTACCCTGAGTACAGCGTAGCTGGCGTTCAGTTCAGATCTGGGGCCTTGTTTAACCTTTCGATGGTCATGGTGACCGAATACAGCATTGCTTGGGTTTTGAAATTTTAAGAAACGTCAAGAAGTGCGCAAGGTAGTATGGTAATTCTTGGTCACCTAAGATCAATGACATTTTCTGAGTTTGAAGAACTCACGAAATATCACTTTACAATCAGTGTTATTAAGAACTTCAAAGTGAGCACCACAAACTACCCCACACAGCACGCTCGACCAAAAAAAAAAAAAAACAGATTGCTTTTCTTTTCGGTTCAACCTTCATACCTCACCAAGGTTGAATGAAGTTGTGGCAGTCCTAACTTATCACGTCTCACTGCTTGCGAAACTGTTTTAGGTATGTATGGCTTCGTATAACATTCCGTTTTGGCCTGACATTGAACAAGTCCTTCCATGTTGCGTTCACTGATACTCACGGGGTAAATTTGACCTGCCATGATCTAGGTCAGCGGTCTTAAAGGGGTGTTTCACATTTGAACATACTGAAGCAATCATCAGACATGATGAAACCACGCCACTTATAACTGACGTTTCGTGCGCACATATGCGTTTTATAACGCGTTTTATGCGTTTAACGTATATTTTTTAGTGCAAAAGACTGCTCCAGACAGTACAATTATCTCTTTACTAAATATCCTCCTGAATGCTTCATAGTTTGATTACGTCATCATATATTGCACAACATTGATTGAGCGCCCATTGACGGCCATTATATCTAGAAACGCGCTCACAAACGCCAGATATAAACTCCTCGACAACTGTATTTTCTCTGCCTTGATTGCCGTATGGCTTATGAACTGATGCAATTTGAATAACGCTCTTATGTTGTCATGAGTGCGAGGGTGAGTTTTGAATCTTGACATTTCATTTAAACTAAAATGAATTTTACCGTACTGCCGGCGGAATTACGTCGGAGTTCCGCAATGTTCAACAAGCAGAAGTTGTTACGCATGGTGAAACTGTTTGCACGTGCGGGGCCTCACAACTCGCATTATGAGCGGTGGCGCAGGCCCGGTAAACTTCGTTGGCTAGAAATCACATGGCTTCAGCGCCTTTGGCGGATAAGTATTTACTTCATTTTGAACGTGCACATATCGTTGCGACCAGATGTCGAGCGAGAGGAAAAATGCGAAAAATTTAAGAGAAACAAATGCTCATGTTTGTCATGTCATGCCACGTCATGTTCATGTAAGCTCATGTTTATGACTAAGAAAAGTTTGGGCAATGGCAAATGGCATCAGGCTACCTGTGACCACCGCCCCAGTCGGATCGCACGTGACCTGCTCCGTCCACCCGCTCGCTCCTCTTATACGCCGGAGGAGTGACCGGCCGAGCTGAGTGAGAGTGTCCGCGACTCAGCACTGACTGGTGACTGACAAGTGACTTCCATTACGATGGACGAGGCCATCAAGAGAGCGGTTATCAACACGGTGAAGCAAGGAAACCTCCTGAATTCTGTCAAGAGCAGGTGACGGCGACCGTGGCCGAAGCTGTGGTCGATAAGTGGAAAATGCGCCAGTGCTGCCATCTCTCAACGAGTTCGAGATACTACGAGTGGTAATTTCGCATGGCTCACTTGACAGCACGTCAACGTCACACAAACGTTCCACGATGCAATGAAAGAATGACGTACTGAAAAGCACAGTTACCAAATATAGCAGTTTCCTTATCTAGAGCGGTCTATGCCACTCCTTATCAGTCGCTGCCACTTAAAAGTACACTGATGATTATAAGCATGTTGATTGCATCCTATGTCATGGTGGCTTCAATCTCATTAAATCTGGCACCTTCCTTCTCATTAGTGCAGCTAAGATTTTTCCCTAAATTGTGATTTTTGTCTCGGATGAGATAAATTTGGACCGTGATCATCAGTGCCGCTGATAAACACGCAAACCTAAACGCATTTAATCACTTCGCTGATCATCAAAACAACTTTGTGGTCCCGTAGTTAGCAAATACTTTCTTAACCAGTGATCTCCAGTGCGGGGAAGCTAAGCGCAGTTTTTCCTAACGTTGTGTATCACGTTTGTTCGAAATTAAAGAGTCAGTATTCCATCAGTCACGATTTCTTTGGTTGCACTTGGTAAATCAGATGTTGCTATTTTGTTTTACACGTAAGATTTCACTCTGGATTATCACTTCAGCGCATGATTTATGTGACGGGCAAACTGATGAAATGTTCCCGTAGTGCTAGTGCCCTAAATCCAGCATTGGCTCGTGCCCTTGGCCCGCCAACGCAGCTCGGCACGACTTGCGCGGTGCTGTAGATGACGCCACCTACAGTGGTGGCGCTACCTACGGTGGTGCTGCCGCCTACAGGTGACGCTGCCTACAGATCGGGTCCGTTTGGGGCAATGTCGTCAAAGCGCAAAAAGCGGTTCTTTCTCGTTACGATGCGCTTGGCAGCGTGACTAAAGGCGCAGGGACACAATGTATTTGCCCCCCCCCCCCCCTCTCCCTCTGACACAGAAACGTGATATTGTTTCACCTTTTTAACCCGAAGGTCATGACTTGGACCTGACTTTGACATGACATGACATGACACAGATGACATGACACAAGACACGACCTGGAACTTTGACCTGAGTGACTTAACGTACAGGTCAGCACACCTCGCAAGTCTGGTATCTCTAGCTGTTTAAGTTCCCGAGATCTCAGGGGGCGCTCAAAATGGCCACCCACCCGAGCGAAGGGTATGTAGCCGGCTACCCGGGCGCGTGTGAAGACGGAGACGCCTAGGGCAATGCTTCGGTCATTCAGTTTACGCTTGGTTTCCTCTATTCCCCCCGCCCCCAGCCCCCTACTCTTTGATCTGTTCATTCTTATCGACCACAGCTTCGGCCACGGTCGCCGTCACCTGCTCGTTGACAGAATTCAGGAGGTTTCCCTGCTTCACCGCGTCCATCACCGCTCTCTTGATGGCCTTGTCCATCCTAATGGAAGTCACTTGTCAGTCACCAGTCAGTGGTGGGTAGGGGACTCTCTCTCTCTCACTGGTTTTGGCCGGTCACTCCCTCAACGTATAAGGGGATCAAGCGGGAGGAAGCAGCACGTAACGTGCGATCCGACCGGGGCGATGGTCACAAGTAGCCTGATGCCATTTGCCATGGCGCAAACTTTCCGTAGTCACAAACATGAGTGCCTACTATTTGTTTCTTTTGAATTGTTCGCATTTTTCCTCACGCTCGGACATCTGGTCGCAACAATATGTGTACGTTCAAAATGAAATAAATACTTAACCGGCAAAGGCGCTGAAGACATGTGATTTCTGGCCAACGAAGTTTACCGGGCCTGCGCCACCGCTCGTAATGCGAGTTGTGAGGCCCCGCACGTGCCAGTAATTTCGCCATGCACGACTTCTGCTTGTTGAAAATTACTGAAGCCCGACATATTTCTTTCAGGAATTCATGTCAAACATAATGGAGAGCAATCCATGCTGACGCGCCGCATCATAGGTCATGAGCAATATCGGTGCTGTCTCACTGCTTATAAAAGCGGGCCTTCAGTGCATTCAAATCCGCCTTGCATTCATCTCAGGAAAAATGACATCGATTTATAGGTATATTGCGCACGCATATACACATGGTTACACATCTTGCGGGGATTCGTGCCATATGACGCACGCAAAGCCCGAAGTCGCTCCTTTGTAAAACTGCGTTACCAACGGCACGTGGTACCTACCACCGACAAATGTACATGTACAGGATAAAATTACCGGCGGAAATGAAGGCACAAGACTTTACAACATATCACAGCTATGCAAGTAATAGCCCATGATGACCTAAGGCACAGCAAGGAACACATTTCAACGCCTCAACAATCGACTTTACATCACTGATGAGCTTTCCCACAGCCAAGGACGAAATCACTCGTAACATATCACTCATATCATACAGATGAATGTAGACATGGCACATGCGCATACTTCTAAAGCTCGTATCACATACAAAACTGATGGCACAGAAAATTATCACATACAACTGTAGGGGCCTGAGAACAGGATGATGACGTTACATCCGCAATCACCAATTGCCTATCTACCGCCGATAAATGTAGATAAACAGGACACAATTATCGGCGTGAATGAAGGCACAATACTTGAAAACATATCACAGGTATGCAAGCAATAGCCCATGATGACCTATCAATGAACACATTTCAATGCCTGAGCAGAGCAATGAAGAAAGCAATGGACACATTTTAATGTCTTAAAATTGACTAAATATCACTGATGAGCTTTCGCACAGCCACCGCTGCATGCCAGGTACAAAATCACTCGTCACATATCACTCATGATACAAACAAATGTACAGGTGGCATATGCACATATTTCTCAAGCTGGCATGACATAAACAACCGATGGCACAGAAAACTATCACATACAACTGAAGGCACCTGAGAAACAGCATCATGACGTTATATATGCAAGCACCGACTGCTTGGGATAAAAGGCGTCAATACAGCGTGACAAATCACAGAAAAATGCCATGAGTTACAAGCAAACAAAACACCTGCACACGAATATGCACACATGTACAGCCATACAGAGTAACTGAGGCAGCTGAGGTATTCAGAACACCCCTGTGATTTTCCGCACAATTCAACGCAACCATCAGTGGTCCACCGGGCCCCCGTCACCGGCCACGGCAACACCATCAGTGTCCTCCTCATCATCTGAGTCCTCGGGAAGGATCTCTGGCCAAACGCCCATCCACACTGTGGGAGGTGCCCGTCTCCATTCTTCCTCTTCATCCTCGACGTCGTCTTCCCAGTCGCTGTCGCTGCCATCTATCGGAGACTCCACGAAGCTCGTTTTTGACTCATGCTCACGCCGCGGCTCGGGGAAGAGAATGGCCAGCGGAGCGATCGGCTCGTACCGCTCCCCGTCAAACCGGGTGAAGAAGCGTCCCACTTCCTGATGATCGATAGGCTGGGGATCTGGGGCCAGTTGCAGCTCCTCTGCAATGATACATCCACTTCTGTTAGAGGTAGACAGATGGGGCGCTCTACACAAGAATGGGTGCAAAATATATTGCAAGTTGCTGTGATTTGTAGACGGCCTAACAATATTTTTTCAACAGCAGCTGGGGGCGTGAGCTGCACCACGTAGTGCAACGTCCAGTTCGGCTGTGTAATGTAGAAATATTGGAACTTATGAAATAGCAATGAACACGAATCAGAGCAGATATTCCAAAATCTGTCATGCAGACATCATCAATAGTCAACTCAACATAGCACCTTTGTGGTGTACATAAAGCTGGTCCAATGCACCCAACCAAAATATGCCAGCGCTCTGCTCGTAACTGACATACTGGTGGGATGTCAGTGTAATGTACTCCGAATCGGTGCACAACATTTACTCGGGGAGCCTGCTCACCTTCAGCCATGCATCCGAAACGGTCACCCTCCATCAACAAGTTGTAGAAAGGTTGCTTTTCTCCTCGCTGAAGTCCGGAGCAGGCGCGACTATGTGCTATCCAGTCCTGCAAACACCACCAACCCCGAGTCAACACAATAACTCACACCACGTGGCCGTCGTAGGAGATGAGAGCGAGGGGAATTCGTGAGGCTCCGTGTAAATGCTGGTAAAGAAATTTCACGCATCAAGTGCGTTTCAAGAAATTCAAGTGATGTCCGTGGCAAATTGGTACGCTTACATGCCCATCACTGATGCACCGATTTCTACTACCAATCAAGAAGGGGAAAAGCCCAGAATGAAAGAATGACACAAATGCAACATGCCTGTATGAAACAGAAAGACACATTTGTGATACGGCGATGGCATGCATTGAAAAAGAATTATGTGAATGGCGGACAGGACATTGTAAAACCATAATTGACCATATTAGATACTTTAAACCCCAACATGCTGAAGCCATTCTATATCCCCTCTTTCAAAAAAGATCGCCGTTGGCAAAATAAGGATAGCACTTGTCACACAAATAAATATTTACCAGGCCTTCAGCGACTGCCTTTCTGTGGAAGAAGTGACAAAACAACAAAAAAGTCGAGTTGACTTCTCAGGCTTTGCCACTTAACTAGATCAATTCTTTACAAAACAGTACAAATGGGGTCAGACATGGACTGGCCTGATCCTGTCACTCCATTTAAACCGCTCGTACCTGTGAGGCCTCGTAGTATGGTGAGCACCCGTACACCACTGCCAGGCGCTCGTCGCCGTACGTGACGACGTCACCGACGCCGAACTGCCTCGGATAGTCGCCCGCTGCTCGGTCCGCCGCGCGGAGGTTCACCTGCAACACCGATGAAAATACTGACGGCGTTGCACACAACCGCGGGAGATGATTGAGCGGCATGGTATAACATAAGTAGCGCGACACAAAACATAATTGAAAAGAAATGAGCTGCGATGGCAGTACCGAGCATCAGCCAAACCAGGAACAACAAGAAGGGAAAATAGGGCATCCACAAATCCTTGAAGCAAAAAGCTCACACGCACAAAACGACGTAACATTAGCACATCTGCATCACACTTGTATGCTGATGATGCTTAGACATGGGATTAAACATGCTCGACAACGGAATTTAGCCAGCGGCAATTAGCATTCAGCATTTTAACGTGCGTTTGCAAAAACACGTACACTTGACTGACCAACGTGCATGCATAACATAACGTGACACACAACAGCACCACGGAATCCAACTGCACCACTCACACGCGTACGCACAGGCACGCTTCCGCATTACGTTGGTGAAAAGCTGCAGGAGTAACCTCACGCATTGGCAATTTCATCAAATCCAGGTTATTATTATTACCAGCTCCTGGACTATGGCCTCTTGTTCATCCAGGGAGCGCGTCAGCCGTTTATACATCCTCTTGAAGTGCTTCATGAGTACTTCCAAGCCACGCCTTTCGTTCTCCGCCAGTAACACGCCGTTAGCCTCGACGAATTGCTGCAGACGGAAGGCAGTGAAAATAAGGTCACATCAGATTCCCTCATTGTATCGCCACGTGTTTTTTTCTGACACAATTTTGGACGCAACGCACAGCCCTTGATTGCGAGCCATGTACGAATTCGATACATCCGTGAACCAAAGATGAGACTAGAACGTCACCTTGCAGACGTCCGATCACATCTACATCTTACACAATTATTAGGCACATAAAAGTGAACCATACGTGTACTTCCGACAACGGTTGAAAACAACTGCCAAATGCCACGAAAATGCGACACCGCTGTGCCATCGCTGCCCACCTCAGCACCGCCTGATGAATGAAATCGACGAAGACGATTGGTCGAAGCCGAGGCTTTCTAGACGATTACACATCGCACACATGCTGCGTTAAGCGATTCACGTATGCTTCTTAGATTGTACGTGCTGAATTTTACGGTCCAGCGTCATTAAACACCACTGACCTGCAGCAGGCGGCGTGCGTACATCGGTCTGGAGCGAGCCACAGCGGACATCAGGTCGTCGAGCGCAGCCATGTCCAGGCGGCAGTCGCTGCGAGCCCAGCAGGCCAGTGTCTCAAACGAGACCAGGTCGAGGCCAGTCCCTGGCCGGCGGGCTTCCGGATGGGTGGCGCCATTGATCAGGCGGCCCAGCAGCTGCCCAAAACAATGCATCACGTGAGACAAAGAGGGACATCGTATTGGCACTACAGCACACTGAAGAGTGTACACACAGCAGGACTTATCACAAGTTGTAGCGGGCCTGCTGGTACTCACAGATTCACATAAGAACAAAACACCCTGAACCTCAGACTCTGGTGCTTTCTTTGCAAAGTTCCTTTGCCAAAGGCAGGCATATAAGTACTCGTCAAACAAAACGGCAGATTTTTCAACAAAAAATCCACGTACCCTATATAACAGGGCCTGTGCTCCCAGAATTTGCAACATCAGATGCATCACGTACCCCTGCTCTGGGAAAGGGTTCCACCATCTGAAGGTCCATGTCCGGATGTACAGCATTCAACTCCTCCAACACCTGCTCTCTGGATAGCTGCATGCCGCGACGGACAACGTCGATGAACAGGTACTCTTCACTGTCCCTGCGTGAGGAGCAGCACGTCAAGACATCGTGCACAATGAACTGCATGCATTTATGCACGCATTACGTCAATTGCAATACATCAATGTGCAACAGACAACTTCAGTCACAAAGAAACAGGCACAAAAGCACATTCATAAAAAGGTAAACAAGACAAGACTAAACAAGACAAACATAGTCGGTGCAAAACTGTTGCATTTGCACAAGATGACAACACATCATGCATCAATACGATTGGCTTGACACAATATGGATGCTATATTGAGGAAATGAATGTCTATTTTTAAGGAAATAATGAATGTCATTACCCACAAATCATACGTAACACCACGTCACTATTTTGGTCCCCTTCCTCCGTACCGTAGTTACCAATTGCTCTAAAGAAAATGTTATAGGACCAAATATAACGGGGAATTTGAAACTTTTAACGAACAGAGAAGTGATGCACTTACCAGAGCTGATTTCAAGAATAAATGGCTTTGTTGAAAGAAACAAACACATCAAAAGGCAGGCCTGATCATGAAAAATGCATCAAAGTCTTTGGCATCAAGTGATTACAAAAACTGGTGAATAGATGCACGCCGTGAAAGCAGGAACACCCAAAAAGACGTGACTTGAGCAGCCAGTCTGTCTATTTAGCGTCAATGATGCCAGAAGACCCATTCCCCATGACCCTTACCACAATGCTTACGTTCGGTGCCAGCAGATCATCGAGCTATGCGGGAACTGCACATTGTGGAGGTTGACACCCAGCATGCCAGCTACCGAGGAGTAGACCGTCCCCATTACAGTCTGCGTCCCGGAGCCGGCACAGTGGAGGTGGCGACGAAGGTAGAGCACCTGAAAAAGGAAATAGCAAGCCATTTAATGCATTGTTCTGGAGGCAACAGTAGTAACCTGCACACAACAAGAGCAAACGGCCCATCACACCATTCAGTCACAGAGCGAGTAATATACTACAAAACGGAGATCACACTTGCTGAAATCAAACATCGCCTATTAGTAACGACCTCATTGACGAGCATTTTATCATGACTACCATGGTCAGTCGTCAAAGTCAGCAATTTTCACGGAGACTCTGGATTCTAGACTGTGCAAACATCGCAACAGGGTGTTCGGTGTTAAGCCATCTGACAGGAGCCGCATAATGAACCTTACGACGAACCGGCGGAAACGCATGATCCACAGTATGCTTCGCAGTTCACAGCCCCGCACGGAAAACACCATCAGGCAAAACAGGTCAGAAAGAGAAGTCTGCGCTTGTCCTGTGTGTGATTTCACCCAGTCCAACGTCCAGGAAACATTGATGAATAGTTAATGCAGTACACTCACCAGTGTGTTCAGCTCGGCAGCCGGTGCGTACGCCGGCTCTTCATCCTTCATCAGGGCAAGCTGGTCATACAGCACGATGTTCAGCACGTCCAGGAGCATCAGTGTCTGGTCGTCCGTCCACAGCGGAGGTCCGAACGGGTTCTTTTTGCACGTATCCCAGGCGGCGGCCGGGTGCTCCGGGAGCTTCCGACGAAGCTCGTCCAAAACCAGGCCGGCGACCTTCATGTAGCAGCTGTAAAAACCACGCCATGTCAACGCTCGCATGTACGCATGAAAGGTCGTCTTTGTTCACGGGGGAGGGGGAGGATGGAGACGAATGTTGCAAAGCTAAGACTGTATCCAGATTTGAGACTAGTGCCTTGTATCCCGTTCCTCTGGAGAAAACCACGATCACATTGGCATACTAAGTTTGACCTAGCTCTTTGCTACACCATGCGTCAAGTCCTGTTGATGCCCCTGTAGTAAAAACACAGCGCAGTGTGGCATTTGACTAGAGAGCGACAACATTGAAAATGCCATAACCACAGGTAACAGACGCCTGCAGTCAGCGATCATCGGCACAAATAAACACAGAAAAGGGCTGTGAGATTAGTTGCATACTTGTGTCCATCAGGAAGAGCTACATACACATTAGAAACACAGTCGAGCTGGCAAAACATGTTCGTGCCAAACTTTCAATTTCCGCATGGAGATCGAGCATCTGGTAAGGAGATGAAAGACTCACGCCTTAAGATTGGACTCTCGGTTGTTGGTTTGCTCCGGAACCATCCAGAGGCTCATCAGATAAAAGGCTTCGGGCACGTTCACATGCTGCGCTGGGCGCTGCATGTACTCCCGGAACATGGGCAGCAGCACGACGTCTCGCTGGATCTCGCGGAACAGCATCCGCGCATAGTAGCGCAGAGACAGGTCATCATCCCTGCCAAAGAAGGCTCGAATTACACATATGCCTAACACAGCATCTGTCCACTCCGGAGACCAGTTGAGATGTCAAAGGCTTATAGATAAGTCAATGAGTAAAACTTCTCGAGCGAATAGTTTGGTTCAGTCTGCAGATTACTTAGGCGATACCAGAGCATATGAAAAGTGCATGCAGGTAGTGGTGGTGAATAAACCAAGGTACTGGACAGAACAGCCTGGTACGTACGATACCGGCAAGCTGTTGAGATACGATAGCAGAAGGCAACCCTTGAGGAAGACGGGGTAATGACACTGGAGTGAAAAATTGATCCAGTCTTGGTTCTGTCCCACAAAATGTCAGGGATAAGATTGCCATTCCAAACTAAGAGGAAAGCGGGACAGAGCGACAAGAGACACTGGCACGCTCCTTGAGAAATGACCACCGTTTCTCAATATGGCCCAACTGTCAGAAGTATGAGAAGCTCCGTAGTTGAAGACAAAAAATTTAGAGAAATGAATACTTCAGACTGTGGATGATCTACACCATCAGCGTTCAGACGGCAAAGGGCACGTGAAGGATGATACGAAGGACATAGCACGTGCAGTACCTATGCGACTAAGAATTTATGGTTGAAAAATTGCATTCAGCTGAGCAAACTGCATGCCACCAGGCCACCCGAAAAATGTGATCCAACTTACGGACAGTGTTGGCAGGGATAGATGACCTCCAGAAGGGCATCCCGATTAAAAAGGGTACCATGGACGGGCACCAGCTTGCGGAACTCTTCCATGGCGGGGTCCGGCAGGCAGTGGACTGAGTAGCATCTGTCGGCCATCTTGGCTAGGGCCGTGCGCAGGTGGTGGCCAGAGGAGGCGCGGAACCTCGCAGTACGCCGCCAGCTGCGGCCGCACCGCTCAAACACGCGCAGCAGGGCAGGTCGGCACGAGGGCTGCAACAAGCGCGGGTACCTGCGAAACAAGAACACAAGGTCACGACTGACGCAAATCGGCACGTTGGGAGGTCTCTTGGGTGGAAGACCTGCCTAAATATCACGCCTAGCTCAATAATCTTGGTCAAAACATTGGGCACAGCGAGCGTGATTGAATCAATGACATCTTCAGTCAGCATATGCAATGAAACGTGACGCACACCACCACACACACCACATTTTCCTCACCGTACCATCACTGCAACTGGTTATTAGCAAGATGATCAGCATCTTTATATTTCTCGAGACATTTGTTTCTACCTGGATAGGACTGAATAAAGCAGATGCCCATAAATCAACAGTTGTTTAAATCATAGGAATTCCAATTATTGGTTGTAATGTGAAAAAAGATGGGTTGCTTTTGACCACTTTTGATTATCATATCAAATATAGCTGAGTTTCTTTTAGTAGTGCAGCTGTCCACTACTGGTGTCATGCATCAGTTCTTGTGTGGTGTGCTATTGTTACAAGACCAATGTTAAGTTTGTTTAATATGCTAATCACCATCTGAGAGATGGAAATAAAGGATTGGTGGAAAATTATGTGGATCAACAGAATGAAGATCCAAAAACAACTGTTGGTTGTCCATGAACCATTGACCTAGACAACCTCAGTTATTTGCATTTATCACCATAAAGTATATCACTGTATGGTTTACAAGATGTTTTAATACCATCATTGAATTAGCAAACAGGTGCCTTTTTTCTGGCACTAGCCTCTGTCCCCTGCAGCACTGGTTTTTGAACTTGTCAAAACTAGCTTGCATAAAATGTCCCAGGGGATAGTTTGGCACTACAATAATTTAGAAGAACACCTTATATCCTTCGGTCAAAATTTCAGAGCAACAAATGACATATATCAACACCTTGCACTATTTGCATATGATTGAATGGAAAAGACAGCACAAGACCCTTAAAAAAACAGTACCAGCGACAAGACACTAACAAATTTTTTAGGTGGAGCATCTTTTACCAAAGCCATCACCAACACTCTTTACCTTTTGTTCAAAATGCCATCCCTGTTACTGGCATTGGTTGCATATAGGCAAGGTTTTGCTTCTTGAGATAATTTAGCATATGCTTGCATTTTGAATGAAAAGTTATCATGAAACCCTTCCCATCTAAGCAGAATAGGATTGCAGTGCCAGGTAAAATTCAACAAAAGATGTTCCAAATGGGTTCATGAGGATGATTTGTAATGAAAGCTTTGATCAGCTGTCTGCCCTCCTTTGTCATTTGACAAATGGACTTTACCACATACTTATCAGCTGCACTGCATTTCCAGAACCCAAATTCAAGATATGCACAGTGTCTAACAAACAATATGTGCTACACCCAAATTCCATGTTGCATGTGAGCTTTACAGGTAGTAAGTGCAAAACATACTTCTCCCTGATATTATAATTTGCTTTCAGGAAATCATCATCCCAATCAAACACTCAAGGCATTGATAGGCCATGTGAAGAAAAACATATTATGGATGAAACTTTAGGTCAGTTTCACTGGTGTATAGCCTAGCACTCAATTCCTTCTAAAATGTCCAAACACTCTCCACAAACAACTTAGCCATTAGTGCACAACAGAAGGATAAAAAAGTATGAAAGTTGACATACATTTGTCAGTAATTGCATCACAGAGCCAGTCAGCTGAGCATAATGAGGGTACACTCTTTGCAACTGCTGGCTGAATAACTGCAGTAGTTGGCACTGTCTTAAGTCAGAAATATGCATCCATGGGTACATACAGACATCTAAAATATGTGTACATTTACCAAATTGGTCTGATTGCATTCCATCTTGCAATAATTTTTAGATGTCAGCTGTAGCAAAAGACTGAAAGATCACAGCCAGTGGCAAAATTCATCTTTCCAGCAATCTGACATCCTAAGAACAGGAGCTCACCTGGACTCGAATCCAAACTTCCATACTTTCTCTGAAGTATGGACATCATTAAGCCTCTTGCACACTTGTGACACAGAAGCAAGATCTTCTACGCTCAGGAAACACAAGATGTGTTCCAAAATTTCCGTTGGCAGGGAAAGCAGGGATGTGTCTGCATTCTGCTCCCCACTGAGCCAATGCATCACGTTCTTTTCGTTCGAAAACTCCGTAGCATCCATCAGCAGCATTCAACAACCACGTGCGCTGTTTCAAATGTCGAGAGTAGATTCCAAGCTCAGCAGATTCAGCCTTGCACGGATGAAAACATACACGAGTCGGAGCGCCGGAATAGAAACGGAAGTCAAATGCGGCGGTTAACGGTTCGAGAACTGCGGCACGTTACGGTCGAGGCCGTTCAAACCTTCCAATGACAAGCGGGGATTTGAAACCAGTGCCGTGTGGCCGAACCGGGATGCGAATGCTCGTGCGCGCCGTAACATGAGTGACAGTCGCAATTTTTTAGTTAGGACAAGGAGGGAGAAAAGGTTGCAGCCAGGGGTGTCACTCATTATATCCTTTCGGAATGACCGAGGCAGCTAATGCTTACATGAGCCTCCCCCGTCTCACCTCACAATACTCCTTTCAGCCTCGGAATGCCAATGAGCAGAGGGAATACTTGGTCAAATAAAGATCAAACAGCCATCTTGTCTAAGTGGTAAGTGTCGCAGTTTCCTAACGTATCACTAATGCGACCATGTATATCCTACACCACCCATCTTGTTGTACCATGTAAGGGTGCTGACCTACGGCTGGTGAAATTAGGCCATGGGCTCAGCGATGACAATATTAAACGAATCGTTCCATCTGATGTAACAGGGCAGTGTTAAACGGAGCCATACATCTCGTTAATTTCTTAGGCAACATAACAATCAAACTGCTGCATTTTAATAGCTCAAGGTCAAGAACAAAGGTTAGATCGAGTCAAGAAATAACCTGTTTGGTGCCGCAACTTAACGTGTAGGATAGTTTCTTTTGCCCTTTACAAGTCCTTGAGAGCAGAAACCGCATTATGCACCTTCCATGCGGTTCTTGAAGTTCGGAAAAGACTGCGCACCTAGAAATCACAGGTGAACCTTTTTATTTTTAGGAACATACCGCCTGGCATTAGCCTTGATGCTCTTTCAAGTGTAAAAATGAGAAAGTCTTGCAACTTTTGGTCACATTTAGCCTACAAAGGTCGAAAAATGTCATTAAATGTAAATGTGCACTGGGTACCATTTGCATAGCACCAGCATCATCTAGATTCAGTGTTTGCATCAGACGGTCTTGTTTCGTGCAAACAGGTGGGCGTAGGGGAGGGAGGAACACTTCACGCATCGATGTGAAACCAGACATTTTTGCTCCTGTTTGACTAGACTGCCATCATCTAAGACCCTTAAATCTTTACACACATGAATTGCACACAGCTCAAAATACCTCTTGAATTTAGCTTCTTTAGCTTTCTTGCTTTCCGAGATCTCAGGTGACCGGCTTGACCTTCCCACCCGAGCAAAGGGCATTCGAACGGAATGTGTTCACCCGTCATTGGTTGGGTTCGAATAAGTGTTTGATGGTGGCGGCGAGTGACACTGGGTTAAATCATTCGAAAAATGGAACTGAAAGCTTGGAGATGGCAATCTATGTAACAAACACTGCACAAAAAGCTGACAACAGGAAATCAGGGCGTCAAAGTACATCAGACATAGACGTGAAAGTCATAATTAAACATTGGAAGATGTTGCGTAACTAATGACCCTGACGTAACTGGAGAGCGAATAAGCCGAATTTGTTTTCGAATGCGTTAATAAAAAAGCAATACATAAAAAACACCTACATGACAATTTAGTAACCAAGTAGCAGTGAGGTTTTCCGTCAAACTTTCGCTTATATATTCAGTGGAACGCTGCACTACCCACAAAATGTATTTTACTATACGTACGTGATCTGTCGACAGCCCTAGGTGCAGCGACAGCACAACGGCGACAGAGAGCGGCGGTTTACGGAGCTGGCCTGCGCACACAGCGGAACCCGTCCGGACCGATTACAGCCCAAGCGGTCGGCACGCAGTGTGTGGCTTGCGGTGGGCCGCCGCCAAACGACCTGCCACCGGAAGAGGCGTTGTCAGGAACGTGTGAATGCTAGACACGGTGAGGACGGCTGCAGGCTCACGGGCCAGCTGTGCGACGGGTTGGAGGCTGCCGACTAGCCACCAGCACGGGCGTTGTCCGGCACCCTGTACCGATGGCAACAGCCTCCGGCGCCATCCAACAGGTCGCGCTTACCAGGCATGCCGGGTCAGCCCAGTCACGCCGGGGTCGCGCGCGGCCAGCAAGCAATGGCGGCGTCAGGTATACTCGAGCAGCAGGCCACGGAGAGCCGAACTGTCTCCGGCAAGGACGGTGTCTGCCGTCCTCTGACGTTACTATGCCCTGCTATGTCGATCCACTGTCTCCTCTTTCTTTGGGCGTCTTTCGCAATCCGTTTGCATCTGTTCCCGCTGCTGCTGCCGCTCGTACTTCGAGTTGTCAGTCTCCATGTGTGCAAACGTTATCGCCATGCAGGACGACTTCTGCTTTTTGAAAATCACCGAAGCCCGACGTAATTCTTTCAGAAATTTATGTAAAAAATAGTATAAAGCAAGCCATGATGAAGCGCTGCGATCATGGGTCATGGGCATTGTCAGTGCTCTCCTCATTGCCTACAAAAAGTGGGCCATTAGTGTATTCAAAGTCGCCTTGTATTCATCCAAAGGAAAATGGCATTCGCTTAGTGGCATATTGTGGATGCATATACGCATTGCTACAAATATTGCACGGTTTCGTTCCATATGACGCATACACAGGCCGACGTCGGTCCTTCCTAAAACTGCGTTACGAACCGCAGGAGGTACCTACCAACGATAAATGTCGACAAACAGGATACAGTTATCGGCGTAACTGAAGGCACAAGACTTGAGAACACTTTGCAGCTATGTAAGCGATAGGCCATGACGACCTAAGGCATAACAATCAACACACTTCAATGCCTGAACAAATGGCCGAATGTCACTGGTGAGGTTTTCCACGGCCAAAACTGCATTGCAAGTACGAAATCACTCGTCGCATGCCACTGATATGATTCTTATGAATGCACAGGTGGTAAAAGCACATTTTTGTACAGTTAGCATCAGAAACACAAGCGATGGCACGGAAAATTTTCACAGAGAAATGTACGCACTAGGTAAAAATTATCATCACGGCAAACCTGCAAGCACTGAGTGCCTATGATCGCCTACGTCAATACAACGCGAGCAATCACAGAGAAGTGCCACTGGTTCGGTGCATACATAACACCTGCACATGAATATACACATATGTACAGCCAAACAGAGTAACTGAGGCAGCATTAGCTTTCTTACTTTATGAAATCTCACGGGAGGTCAAACTGATACCCCACCCGGTCGAAGAGTATCCAACCGGCCAACCGGGAGCGTGTTAAGCTTGATCTAGGCTTGATTTGCTATCTACGATGGCGAGAAAATAACGGTGAGCGATCTTGAGTGCCAGGGCAGCTGAGCACATGACAGAAAGCTTACCAGTGGCAGGCAACACTGGGGGATGACTTTCGACATGCGTGCACCCTCAAGGCGTTTGCCCGTATGGAGACCTCGTGTGCGCTTCGAGCCCCTTCCCATCAATTATGTTACTCTTCACCATACTTTGGCTTGCTCGAAGCCTGCCGCGACATGTGCTGCCTGGTGGGCGCCTTTCGCTGCGGCCCAGCAAGGTGTACACACAGGCTTAAACTGGGGGTCTCAGCTGGCTGGATAGGAAGAAGCAATATATTGGGTTTCGAATTGGGCTCACATTAAGATTAAGGCCATTGCACACATGCTGGGCAAGAGGTAGCGAGGGCATGCTGGAAGAAGGATGCATGAGGGTCACGGAAACACGGGATCACAAAACTGTTCTTAGAAACCAAGTTCCAGCTGTTTCATACTCTTGTCACGCCGAGAAAAAAAAACACACCCCAAAACACTTATTTAAGGCTGCAGCTCAACTTAAAAAGGCTGTTCCAAGCTTCCAGAAGCCGAGGGTACGAGAACTTTCAGGCTCAAGCTGAAAGATTTCTCGCCGTTTAAACAAAGAAATAATATGTGTTTTGACCAACGTGACGCAAACGAATTATTGCCTACCCTAGCCGTCTCTTTTAGCTTGGTACGAGCCAGGGCGGACATCAGGCCGAGAAGCGCAGCCGTGTCAAGACGGCAGCCGCTGTAGGCCCAGCAGGCCGGTGTCTCAACCGAGGCCAAGTCAAAGTCTGTCTCTGGCCGGCAGGGATCCGGCTGGGTGGCGCACTGGATCGTGTACCTCAGCAGCCGCCAAAACACAGTATACATGGTAAGATGGGAAGTCGAGCACAGTGACATCGAAACACAATCAAGAACGTGCATAAAGCAAGGATAGACACAGTAGGTCCGGCTCTATCGTTGTGTCAGCCTTAGGCTAAAGGCATGAACCTAGCAATCGCAGCCAATTTGGTAATAACGTCCTATCTAGACTCTTACTAGGTACGGCTGGGAGAGTGGCGTCAAATGGCAAGTAATAAAGTTGGCATAGTTTGAGCACAAGTTTCACACATTGCTTATGCCACTGACTTGATGAATAAAGTCCGTTCGCCGGCGCCGTACCGGCGCTCACGTCGTCCTTAGGCGTGACGTTGTACCAGTACACGGCGTCCAGCACGGGGCAGCTGGTGCTCCGCTTCACCGTACGGTGACAGCGCTCCACTACGCCGTTCCCGGATGGCTGATACGCACTTCGGGGAACCGCATCACGCTCCGCGAAGTTTACAAAAGCGTGACTGCGGAAAACTGTCGCGTTATCGGCCAACAGTTCCGTCGGTGCTCCTCTCTCACGGAACACTTGTTCCAGCTGTTCGATGACGCTGGCGCTGTCCTGCCTCCTCAGACGTTGCCACACAGCGAACCTTGACGGTCCGCAATCGGCGATCGGCGATAGTGCGCGGCGCCAACTTGAGTTATATCCATACTAAGTCGCCGCCAGTTGTCACTCACTGCCAGCTCGCCCCGCTCCCACCATACGGAGGCGGGGTCGACGGATTGACACTGCTGACAGACCCGCACTAGATCGCGTACCGCTCGCTTCGTCGCACTCAGCCCGGCTCGGCGACAAAAGTACGGAGTGCGCCGCACACCCGGGTGCCCAGCGGCCTCGTGAACTTCGCAAATCTTCTCGCTGCTGACCCAGGTTGACCCGTCGTCGCCCGTAGCGGCGGTCGCCGGAACGCCGGTAGCGCCACCTGCGGTTCCCGTAGCGGCCGCGGCAGCGTCAACACCGGAGCCGGCGTCGTCACCGCCGCCGCCGGCCGATACTTCCTCCTCGCTGGCCATGCCGGCCTCGGCGGCAGCGCCTGCGATCGAGGAACCTTTGGCGCCGGCCGGCGCGTGCGCCTTCAGCCACTTTGCTGTTACTCTCGTGAGCGCGTCCGCTTTGTTGGTTGCGGACGGGACGGCCTGTACGCTCACTTGTAGGTCGTATTGCTCCGCCAGGGCTTTTAGCGTGCCTAGTCTTTGTCTGATAAGCATTTACGACGCAGCTTTTGCGCGCACGCGTGCCTTGCCGCTGAGATGATCCGTTATCCAGTGACACACAGTCTGGGAGTCCGTCACGAGACTGACCTTCGTCACGCCCCACTGGATGGCCATGTTCACCCCCTTCAGGGCAGCATCTAGCTCTGCCATATTGATATGGGCCCATTCATCTCGGCGGAGGCAGGAGGCGTCCTCTACCACTTCCCCTCCGATCTCGACGGCTGTGCCCACCGCCACCGAACTGGCAGCCACCCAAACACGCGCCTCCTTCCCGCTCACGTCCCAGCCACCGCGGGCTGGGTCCGCCTCGTCGACCCGCCGAAGGGTCTCCTGCACCGCCTGGCGC